>NC_042998.1:84938515-84961015 GCF_006345805.1 Octopus sinensis
AGTATATTATGATAAGATTAATTAAATTTAATTTGAACTGGAGGAGGAGTTGGACTCCTCCTCATATATTTTGCTTGCCTTTTCTTGAGGTATATATTTTTTTCTTTATTCTTTCCTCCCTCTTGACTTCAGTAATTTACTATCTTTGCTCGATTTCCATCTCTTCACTGTTACAAGATCATGGAGTTATGCTACGGGTTATAGCCGGGAGGGGGTTTTCCTTCGGATTCTCGATCAGCTCTTAGAACGAAAGGCGTGGTGATTTCTTTCGACATTTCTGGAACTGCATTTCGTGGCTTCTTTCAAAGAGCAGCCTCCATTTGCTGTTGCAATTTTCTGTTGTAGCTTTTCTCGCTCGTCTTAGCAGAAAACCGTTAAATAACAACGTGCAGCAGCTGATCTTTTTTCTTTCACGATCAGCTGCAAAGTTTTTCTCTCAACACCTCAGCACCTGTATGCCGCAGCCGACCTCATATCATCAGGCCATATCGTAATCATGAACACCTACCATAATGTATTATGAAAGTAATCAACAACCAGGAGTTGACATACAAAAAATTGCACTGCTAGGTACCGGACATATCCTACGTAAAGCACTTTCAATGCAGTGAAAGTAACTACATTGAAACAAGCCACAGCATATATCTAATGCACACAGAACTAGGTCAGTAGTGCAGTGAAAGCACGTGATAAAAATAATACTGAATAATAATAATAATAATAATAATAATAATAATAATAATAATAATAATAATAATAATAATAATAATAATGATAATAATAATAAGCCCCTTCATGGTAAATACTGGACTAAACTAAACGCAAAAGAAATAGACAAAGAAAAATCCCAGCAATGGTTGAGAAGCTCAGGACTCAAAGCAGAAACAGAGGGATTTTTAATTGCAGCACAAGACCAAAGCCTCCCCACCAGAAATTACCAAAAACATGTAATGAAAAGAAATATTACAAGTAACTGCAGAATATGTGGAGATGGACAAGAAACAATAAATCATATTATCTCTAGCTGCCCAGTCCTGGCTAAGAAGGAATATATTCACAGACATGACAGAGTTGGAACCTACATACATTGGAAGCTATGCCAACATTATGGAATAACAACAGAAAAAAGATGGTATAGGCACACACCAGAAAAGGTCACAGAAAACGAGAAAGCAACCATACTCTGGGATATGCCGATACACACAGATAGAGAAATTAAGGCCAACAGACCAGATATAGTTGTCAGAGATCATGAAGAAAAAAAATGCTTTCTAATTGATGTATCAATACCGGCAGATGACAACGTGTCTCTAAAAGAAATGGAGAAACTCTCAAAATACAAAGACCTGGAAATAGAGGTAACTAGAATGTGGAATCTGAAAACAGAAACAATTCCTATCATAGTAGGTGCATTAGGCATGATAAAAAAATATTCAGACAAATACATAACAAAAACACCAGGACTTATAAACACATATAACATACAGAAAATTGCACTACTAGGCACTGCTCACATCCTACGCAGAACACTTTCCATACAATAACCATCAGAGCATCACAACAAATCACAGCACATACCCAAGGCACACAGAGCTGCGCTCGGTAGTGAAGTGAAAGCACGCTATAAAAATAAAACTACTGAATAATAATAATAATAATAATAATAATAATAATAATAATAATAATAATAATAATAATGATGATGATGATGATGATGATAATGTGCGACCATGAGATAGAGAATGGGAAGCCGGACATAGTCTTAATTGAGCAAGAAAACAAACTATGCTGGATCATAGATATAGCATGCCCAGCTGACAAGGTATGCGATAAGGAAGAAAGAAAAGTCGAGAGATATGACAGGTTAGCTTGGGAAGTTAAGCAGTTATGGTCGATGAAAAAAGTAGCAGTAGTACCAATAATTGTCGGAGCCCTGGGAACAGTGAGCAAAAATCTCGAGAAGTACGTGGAACAAATAGGGGCTGCAATAAGGGTGGAGCACTTGCAGAAAACAGCACTGCTTGGAACCGCTCGAATACTCCGGAAGGTGCTCGAAAAATAAGAGGTGTTACCTTAGTTCACTGGTAGGGAACAGCTGACACTGTAGTATATCTCTAGCGCTAGAAGCTGTGCAAAGGCAACAACAACAACAACAACAACAACAACATTCTTTTCTACTCTAGGCACAAGGCCAGAGATTTTGGGGGAGGGGACCAGTCGTTCTACTCCAATACTAGTACTTAATTTATCGACCCCGAAATGCTGAAAGGCAAAGTCGACCTCGGCGAAATTTGAATTCAGAACGTAAAGACAGACGAAATTACCGCTCAGCATTTCGCCCGGCATGATAACGTCTTTGCCAGCCCGCCGCCTTAACAACAACAACAACAACAATAATAATAATAATAATAATAATAATAATAATAATAATAATAATAATAATAATAATAATAATAATAATGATAATAATAATGAATAATAATAATAATAATAATAATAATAATAATAATAATAATAATAATAATAATAATAATGATGCAGTACCAGGCAGTGGCTCTCGTGGCTTCTGATCTTAACTGATTGGAAGTGTTATCATGTACATTGTTTTGTCTTGGTATAAAAGATGGGCTACAGCAAATATTCTGCTCAATACCACAGATTTGCTTGTCAGTTGTTTGACCTTAATCAGTTGAGCATGTCCCTTAGTGACTGACGATGTGTGCATCTCTGATCACGAGCAGAAGTAGTGGGGGAGCATCATAGCCATGTGTTGAGAGGGATTCTTTGGGGTTTGAATAATTCACCTCTGGAAACATGGGTGGTTCTTTCAACATCCTTAAACAACCCTTATTCAGGGACCGTTTGAGCGGGATGGGCTACTCAACCCGAAGAAAATTCTAACTGGGCCCCACCTGCAAGGTCATGTGCTGTTTATCTTGATATGAGATCACCATGTCGCGCACATATGGTTGTGATGCATGTGCCTGGTGTACCTTTATCAGACGGGTAGTCATGATGGGTATATTGGGCTTCGTATATTTTACCCCAGTGTCACTTTGATGGCATGCACTGCTCTCTCACTCAATAATAATAATAATAAAAATCATAATTCTTTCTACTAAAGGCAGAAGGCCTGAAATTTGTGGTGAGGGGACTAGTCGATTACATTAACCTCAGCGTTTCACTGGTACTTAACTTATTGATCCCGGAAGGATGAAAGGCAAAGTTGACCTCGGCGGAATTTGAACTCAAAACGAAGCGACGGGGGAAATACCGCTAAGTATCTCGCCCGGCGTGCTAACGATTCTGCTTGCTCCAGTTGACCTCGGTGATATTTGAACACAGAACACAAAGAGCCGGAAGAAATACCGCAAGGCATTTTAAACTTTATTAGATTTTAAATGACCTGTTCATGGAAGACAGATATGCTTTAAAAATTTAGGAAACGCGCATGCGCGTGCGTGTTTACGTACAAACACAAGCACGTGCATCCGCGCGCACACACACACACACACACACCACGTATATGTATGTATGCGTATGTGTTATAATGTATAACCGAGTAAGTCCAATAAAAGGCATTTTGTTTCATTCAGGAAGAAACATCAACAAAATGTCTTTGACACTCGGTATAAATACTTTGCGTTCTTAATTAAGTGGCCTTACTATATCCCTATGAATAGGTGGCTCCAGGAAGTATCTATGTCTGCTTGAGAGGAAGAGAGAGAGAGAGAGAGAGAGAGAGAGAGAGAGAGAGAGAGAGAGAGAGAGAGAGAGAGGGGGAGAGAGAGAGAAAGAAAGTGTGTGTGCGTGTGCTGGGCGAGTTAATAGAATATTTTAAAAACAATTTTGTTTTACAAGAAACAGCTACAAATACAAATAAAAACTGAAAAGATCATACACACGCAGATACACACAGAGAGGGCAGAAGCATCCCTTCCACCTGGTAGGATCAGAGCACTCTATAACTCTGATGATCTCTCCTCTTGTCATTTCCACAAGCTGGTTTGTCCAAAAGTGTCACATGGCATTTTGATCTTTACACGAAGTGTGAAGGTCTTTATATGCTCTGAGACGTAATCCTACAGCTGTTGACTAACCGCTAATGTGATCTCTATCATGTTTCTGTTGACTGTAGGCATTTAGTGCTCGTGTCGTATTTCCTTATCAATCAGTACATCACTTGCATTGTTGCCTTCTATGGACAAAATCAAACCTTTAATTATGTAGAATTTTAAATTTCAAATTCTCCAACGAGGTGAGCGCCTCTTCTTGAAGGCCTTTAGCTGTCTTATTTGCCCTTTGTTTAAGCTTATTCATTCTTCTTTGTTCTATCTTTCATCCCTTATTCTTCTCTTAATGTTTTCCAACCCTTCTTTATTTTATTCCACTTCCATTGCTTCATCATCGAAGCAAGACAATGAGGTGATGCAGTCTCTTACCGGCCTTGCGCAGAAGGAAAAAGGCTTTCGGCCTCCAAAGACAAAGTGAATTTAGCCCCCTCCTCCAACCCCATCCTTCTCGGAGTTGAGGCCAGTGGTGCTTTACAAATAGAAACAGCAAGAGCCAAGTTCTTCACCTCTTTGAGCTGCTGAATCTGTTGCATCTGCTGCCCCCCACTATCCCTCTTTTATTCTGTTTTTACTATTTTTGTCGGGACGGGAATAGAAGGCGTTTAAGTGACTCTCACTACTACACCTGTAGCAATTGGCCCATCTTCCCTACACCGCTAATCTGATTCATACTCTTTCTGCTCTTTCAATGAGTTACAACCTCAAGGGAACCTAGTGTCGGAGATGTCTGCATAGACCACCACCAGATTACATTATCTTGCCTGTTACCTCTGGACTCACAACCTGTATGTAGTGTTGTGCAAATATGACAATAACCCATGGGTCGACTTATATGCTAGTATCTCTGGCTGTTATTCTAGTGTTTCTAAAACCTATGTATTGTTATACCAGCCTGTGAATAAACATCAATTCTTCTTGTCTTCTAGTTTCAACTTTTCTTTTAAAACCATGCACTCGCTTCATGATACTCTTCTCTGATGAATAAAATATACATCTGGCCACATACTAGTCAAGGCTTCTTTCAGCTCTTCCTTCGATGACATATGGAAGCCACTCCGTTTTAGAGTGGCTTCCATTACGTTATTTTCTTTACCCATTTTTATTTCTATAAAATAACTTGCCGCGCGAGGAAGCACCGGTTCTTGTTACATAGTTCACCCACCACTTTTCATTTTCTTTGGGCGAGCTGAAATCAAGTAGTACTTTTTTTCTCATAACATTAGCAAATGATGATACAATCTTGCTGTTGTTGATTTTTTAAAATATTTCTTTTTCTTTTAAATCATTTCTTTATTTCCAAAACTGTTCTTTTCTCTCCTATATTCTACAAGTTTACGTGTCTAAATATTCTATATATTTTAATTAATAGTTGAGGGAAAGCGTGCTTGTTTATATTAATGCTAGCATCACTGTGGTGACCGTGAGCATTTCTCTCTGCCACTTCCCTTTTGAAGCAGCCAGCATGTAACATAAATTTTGCAATATCAAAAATGCTTAAATAGTTTCAGAATATCTAAAACGCCTTGCTTCTATCAATTGTTTCGAAGTTCTGTAGTGACAAAAAGAAGCAAAAGATATTTTCTATACGGAATTCTCTGAAAACGTGACCACTCCCAGTGAATAATACCACCATATTATTTCACATTGTTACTGCTTGTTCCAGAAGTAGGAAGAATATAGGAGATGAAAATATGAGTATATACATTATCGATTCCAGAGCAATGAATAGTAAAGTCGACATAAGGAAAATTTCAACCTTGAATTTTGGATCATACTGCACGTGACCGTATGGATGACCGTATCAATAAATTCCTAGACATCCAACGGACAGGTCGGTGGTTCGGTTCTTGTTACCAATACTGCTTTATATCTGTAGACATAATGCAGTTTTGACATTCACCAACCAAATCTACCTATCTGTAAATAGATTCATACATATATTCCACCACTACTATTGCCGCCATCACAAAAACCGTCAATACCTGCCAAGATTAAATTTAATGATAAATACAAGAATTTTCATCTGGAACTCAAAGAAAGAAGTATAACTGCACCACAGCAAGAGATACTATTTTGCTCTTTGTTTTGCAAGGGAAAAAAACAAAAACAAAACAAATCTTTATATACAGAATATAATCAATATTCTTGCATCATTATTTCTTGACATTAATTACCATACATACATACATACATACACATACATACATACATACATACATACATACATACATACATATATACATACATTAATGAGCCCCTTCGGTCAGACACTGACCATGGGTTTGCACCTAGAGAGTTACCTTCTGAAGCACAAGTCTGGGCAAGGTTGTTTTATGGAAGACCAGCAGTCGCCCATGCATACCGGTCTCCCCTCTCCACGTCACCGATGTTGTCCAAGGGAAAGGCAAGGGCCGATACAGCTTGGCACCTGTGACGTCGCAACTCATTTCTACAGCTGAGAGAACTGGAGCAACGTGAAATAAAGTGTCTTGCTCAAGAACACAACACGCAGCCCGGTCCGGGATTCGAGCTCACAACCTCACGATCGTAAGCTCGACGCTCTAACCACTGAGCCCATGCACACACACATACATACAGACATACATACTACCCACAATATTTTTGCAGTGCCTGTCCTTACACCTACGTTTCGCCTTCTGAACTGGTCACTACAAGAAATCAATGAGGCAGATGTTCGAACTTGCAAGCTGCTCAGTGTTACAGGAAACTTCAACATCAATGGTGGTGTAGACAGGCTATAGATCCAGCGCAAGGGAGGTGGCCGTGTTTTCAAATCTGCTTTGACGTCATATGAAGCATAGATTGTGACACTGAAACAACATTTACAGTAGAAGAAAGAGATCAGGAACTATCTGGCCCAAGACCAGCAACATTGTTAGGATAGCTAATGAACTTAAGGAGAGGTGTGAAATAAGAACTGATACAGAACTCTCACCAAAAAACATTGTAAAATCTAATTGTCAGAACGACAGGAAAACAAAAATGAACCAGTTCATTGAGAAGATAGTACTTGGGAACTTGGCACGTATAATACAAACCATAGAAGGGATCGATCATGCCAACAGCTTCGCATAGAGTACAGACAATATCATCACATCCCACTTTGAAGGCTACATCCATGCAATCCAGGAACAAAAGATCCCCACCAAGTAACTACAACATAAAAGGCAGAAAACGTTGACAGACAGCAAATGTAGGATGTGCAATACCAAGACCGGAGACTTCAACCACATTATTGTCGAATGTGAGAGATTACCTTCTAGATATTATCTTCCCATGAAACATGATGCGGTGGCCAGAACAGTCTGGAACATAACAGAAAAAAGAGAATACCTACAAACGAAGTTGACCTTATTGAGACCGACCGGTCAAAAGAATAATGGTGAAACTTGAAAATTAGAACAATCACCAAGTTAAAACACAACCGACTAGATATCGTTGTGTGGGATCACAAAGAAAAGATATGTTCTGTTGTGTAAATCACTTACCCCTGGACAAGAATGTGGATATAACAGAGAAAATACAAAAGAAAGAGGACATCTATGGACCATTGATAAGGAGTTTGCAAATCTAGTACCCAAGATACACTTTCAGTTCCATACCTATTACATAGGCAACAAATTTCAGCTTTTTTGTTACAGACATGTGAACTATTGATTCCTACCAAATTTCTGATGCTAATTTTAGACCTGATATCTAAATTTTTCTATTACTTCCAGATTTGGGGGAACTGAAAACCCTTAGTTTTCATTTTTTTCCCACCCGCTTCTGTTGCGGAAATCGTCTAAGCTACTTTTCCGTGCTACGTTTTATGTTAAGCATACTTAAATAATTAGTGAACAAGGGTGAAGGTTTTACATTGCCGTTGTGCAATAATACAGCTTTAAGGCTAGCTTTGCTAGAGCCAATGAACAGTCTCCATTCTTTTGGATCATAGCGAAAGTCAATCATTTCCATCAGGCTACTGGTATCGCGGCAGAAACAAACGTTTACCACCTCTTTTACTCTTTTACTTGTTTTAGTCATTTGACTGTGGCCATGCTGGAGCACCACCTTTAGTCGAGCAAATCGACCCCAGGATTTATTCTTTGTAAGACCAGTACTTATTCTATCGGTCTCTTTTTTGCCGAACCGCTAAATTACGGGAACGTAAACACACCAGCATCGGTTGTCAAGCAATGTTGGGGGGACAAACACAGACACACAAACACACACACACGCACGCACATACTCACACACACATACATATATACGACGGGCTTCTTTCAGTTTCCATCTACCAAATCCACTCACAAGGCTTTGGTCGGCCCGAGACTATAGTAGAAGACACTTGCCCAAGGTTCCACACAGTAGGACTGAACCCGGAACCAAGTAGTTGGTAAGCAAGCTACTTACCACACAGCCACTCCTACACTTACCTGTAACTAAAATGATGAAAACTGCAAATGGTGATAGCAGAAATGGGAAACTTTGGTGTTTGACCGGACTAAATTCCATTCTTGAAATCTGGAACCAGTCAACTCTGCCTTTCCTTCTAATAATTCCAAATCACGCATAAAGTCATTTAACCCCGCTTGGCTTAACAAATGTGAGGAACATATACACCATCTTTCCCTATTTCTATATCACTAGCAGAATCTTCAGATGTTGTCTTTGTCGTTGCTAGTGGAATTGGTGGTGGATTTGTTTCATGTGATACTAGTTTTGTTGTTGATTCGCAGTTTGGGTACATGATTTTGATTTGTTTCTCATTGTGAAACCAGCAATCTTTGTCAAACAAAAATAACAATCATTGAAGTGATTTTTCTGCTCACACCAAACAATTCATCCAAACTATTAACATTGCATTGCACTGTGCACAGCAAATATGTGGTACATAGTCCCTCTCTTGCTCTCCTAACTAACAGTCAAAATAATACTTGTAGGCAAGTTTAATTTTTGTTATGTTTCTATGTTGTTGCTTAGGTGTATATTGTTCACAGATACAGCAGTTGTCTGGGTAATTTACATTAAATCATATAAATCAATTTGATTGCAATTTAATTGCCTTATAATATCAGGAAAAAATGTAGAAAGTAATAATTACGATGTACGAAATAAAAAGAAATACACAGCTTAGTATAAAATAAGTGTTATAAAATAACACAAGTTATCACAGTCTGTTACTTGCTTACCAGCAGAGAGTTTCAATAACCGCTCAACTTGTTTGTCTTGTAGCGACTGACCGTTGGGCCATTACTATGCTTTTAACTCAGTGTTGACAACTCAGGATAAATTTTATTGATCAAAATCGTTAGAATTTGCATAAAGTTGGTTATAAAAATTGCTTTAACTTTGAAAAGCAAGTTTCATATTGCTGGCATTAAGCTGATTAAAATTAAAATCAGGAAATTTAACTAAGCGATTTGCATTTTGCACAACATCTACACGTGATCGAAGAAATCTAACTTTAGATTTGAAATCAGCCAACCGATCTTAGCCAGGAACGCATATTTGGTCATCTGTAAGAAAATCTTTGTTGCCTTATGTTATTATTGGTGCGGCAGGATACATACCAAATCGTATGGAGCAAAGTATATCTGAATTTTGGGGAGAGGATGCAAATCCTTAATCATGAGCTACAGATGAACATGATAACTGCAAGACCTTCTTAAGATTTAAAGGATATATATATATATATATATATTATATATATATATATATATAATATATATATATATATATATATATATATATATATATATCTTTTACTCTTTTACTTGTTTCAGTCATTTGACTGCGGCCATGCTGGAGCACCACCTTTAGTTGAGCAAATCGACCCTGGGACTTATTCTTTGTAAGCCCAGTACTTATTCTATCGGTCTCTTTTGCCGAATCACTAACTGACGGGGACGTAAACACACCAGCATCGGTTGTCAAGCAATGCTAGAGGGACAAACACAGACACACAAACATATATACACACATACGTACATATATATATATATATATATATATATTATATATATATATATATATATACGACAGGCTTCTTTCAGTTTCCATCTACCAATCCACTCACAAGGCTTTGGTCGGCCCGAGGCTAAAGCAGAAGACACTTGCCCAAGATGCCACGCATATATATATATATATATATATATATGTATAGTTAATCCAAACAAGAAAGCACAGAAAAAACACAGCAACGCGAGGACGTGGAACAAATATAGTATTATTGGACGCTCAGGAAAGAAGGAAAGAAATATATATATAAGATAAGGATTATATAATAAAGACCGGTCTTTGTGATATGGAAAGATGGCTCATCTGGAAAAGCAGCTTAGAACCCGCCACATGTCTAAATTCAAGAACTGAACTTTTCGGATCATGTCCATATATGGCTAAATATTTGTTACGTTTCTGGTCCCCCCGAGATTACAGATAAGACTACTGTCAATATTGTGTCCACATACAAGCTTTTTATATCTCTATACTTTTTACTTATATTTCGTAAGTATTTTTTAAATATTTTTACGTATTTATAGAGATATTGGTTTATAGTTTTATTGCTCATATATTTTTTACTTACCTTGCATTCAGTCTACATTAATTCATATATTTGTTTTCTTGTGATTTGTCTTGCATTATTTCACATTGTTCTGGTCTTACCCACGGTCCTTTATACAATATAATCTACACAATGCTTCATAGTAATTATTCCATATATACATATATATGTACGTGTGTGTGTGAGGTTGTATCGCCGATTGATTATAATGATGTCAGGGACGATAACGGTGGTGGTGGTGGTGGTGGTGGTAGTGATTTAGTTTCTCCGACTCGGAACTTCTAATTCACCCCGAACACCAAGCTTTCATGGCCCTGAACGGAACTGTGCCAGATACGAATCTGCTTTAAACAGCGCCATATCACGACCAATTTCAGACACTTTGTGTTTTCTGTCATAAGAGATGCTACAGAACAAGGAATCTCAAGGAAACATCATGTAATTCGCAATTAATCTAACAATCTAGACGGACAGGTCAACCATGTGAAACTTTCTCACCGTTTACCTTATCTTATCTCTTTACCGCATCACCCTTAACTTTCCTTCCTTCTTTCTTTCTTTCTTCCTTTCTTTCTTTCCGCCATCTCATACTACATGTCACTGTTTCTTAATGTTTCTCTAAACTTCTTCCTTTTCTACTATATCCTCTCTTTGTGATCTTTCTTCTGCTCTGTCTTTATGTGTGTGTGTGTGTGTGTGTGTGTGTGTGTGTGTGTGCATGTGCACGTGTGTGCGTGCATGTGTGTGTATGTATGTGCTTGCGTGCGTGTAATCCAAATAAGAAGGCAAAGAAATGCTTTAAAACTTATTTAATGATCCGTAACAATTGGTTCTGTACGAGTTTTGCTTCCAACGCCAGTTTACGCAAAAATTCGAAGTTGGTACAGAAACAATAGTAACGAATCATTTAAGATGGGTTAAAGAATTTTTTTGTCTTCTTATTATTTAGATTATAATTTACTCTTCGCCAAACCCACACAACGGTCTTACCGAGGTGAAACCAACATTTTCTGCAGTTGAAGAATTTCGGCATTGGTCTGGAACCTGACATTGTTGATAGCCCAGAACTCGAGTTGAGTGCATTTCTGGAAATACCCTACGCTTATACCCTGCCAGGATCTAAGACACACTCACTCACACCACACACACACACACACACACACACACACACACACACACCACACACACACACACACACACACACACACACTGTATGTAATGGTTTTTAATGTCCCTCTGTCCCTATTTGCTCTTCTTTATGATCTTCTTCCTCGCCCTCTTTCTTTTCTATTACGCTCTTCTCACATGATTCGCCATGCATGAATTCACTCTCAAATTATTTATCTCTTTATTGCCCACAGAAGACTAAACATAGAGGGGACAAACAAGGACAGACAAGGGGATTACGTCGATTACGTCGATCCTAGTGATTAACTGGTACTTATTTAATCGACCCCGAAAGGATGAAAGGCAAAGTCGACCTCGGCGGAATTTGAACTCAGAACGTAATGCAGACGAAATACCGCTAGGCATTTCGCCCGGCGTGCTAACGTTTCTGCCAGCTCATCAGTACTTCAGCAGTGACGGTGCGTGGTTTACTGGTTAAAATATTTGACCCAACATCCTAGGGCTCTAGCTATAATTACAACAACATACAATTCCATTAAAGAGGCGTGGATTGGCCGAATCCTTACAGCTTCGGGCAAAACACCTCGCAGATGTACTCTCGTCCTCCCACTGTCACATTCCCAATATTCCTCTGTGTGAAGAGTGGGAGGACCATGAGAGTGTCAATATCTACTCACATCTACGTAGCTACAGTTAGATTCAAGTGTTACTGTGTGATAAGAAGTTTGCATATGGTTCTGGGTCCCATTGTGTGGTACGTTGCGCTAGTATTTTCTACTATAGACTCGAGTTGAGAAAAGCCTTCTGAGTGGATTTGGGAGATGGAAATTGAAAGAAGCTCGTCTTATATATATATCTGTGAAACTCATTGAAATTTCTATGAACATTTGAACATTTGATCATTTAAATATGTTTGTCTGATTTTTACCTTGTAGCTTTAAACTCTCCTAAACCCTTTATTTATATATTTGTATATTTGTACCATTGATAAGCAAAAACCCGTCAAAACCGGTTTGGTATTTGAATAGTTCTATTACAAAATTTAAAAACGACTACAAGTTTTGAGATTCAAGTGCATTTTCAAAGCCCAAAACAAATTATATATTTATCTACCATGCAAGGTACGAAAATGACCCTCAAACACAAGCAACAGAAGAACACGACACTCGACAAAGTCCTGTGCGAACTCCAAGTCATCAACTCAAAACTCAATAAAACGCACTGCGACTCCAAAGAAATATGCCCGGAATAAGGACAATCCTTACAGACAGAAACCCTCGGAAAAAATCTGTAAAAATTTTGGAACCTCATTTATACATAAATTAGAAAATAATCCGAATCCTGAAACAGGAAAAAACATCAACTGTTAACAGCCTTCCCATATCAAGAAAGCTTTGCTCCAAGTATGGGCCCAAAACTGCAAAAGTCGTAAATTCGCTTTCTGGTTCATGATCAGAAACAATAGCAAAGCAGGGATATAAGAAAGATGGCTCAACTGAACTCCCCATATTCTCTCCAGAAAGCTTCAAATTAAAGCCATCCCAAGTGAACCAGAAAAACAAAGGGAACTTAAGGAAAAATGGTTCTGGAGAACTTCAAAATGGAGATAGAACTCCTGAAACTCAGGGCTCAGTCTCATCAAGAAAAATTAAATTCAATTGATAAAGAGATGCAGGTTGAAATTGCGAGAAAAGCTTAAGGGCAACTTTTTGACAACACAATCTTTCCTCTGGAAAAGCTGTGAAAACAAGGAAGTGATTTCTCTTCAAACACGGGAGGGGGAAAAAAACGATTGGTTTGAGGAAAAGTTTAAAGAAGAATATCAATATTTCTTGAAGAAAATAAAGAATCACGAATCCCATGCAACCAGAGCAAAGTTACTACGAGAAAAAAAAAACTCAAACAAAGAATAACCAATACCATCTCCAGGGCACCAGCGAATATCAACCCAAATATCCATCATTAACACAAAGTGGGAAATTCCAATGCACCCTTCTCCGCAAGACAAAATACCCCTCTTCAAAGATACAGAAACCTCTCTCACCCCATGAAACCCCCACATCCCAGACATAACATCTCTCGGAATAACTATTTCGGACAGGAACAAATGAAAGACAGGCACTCTCCGTGTTCGAGACACATCCGATGTAATGATGACTTTAGACAAGACCAAAGAAGAAATAGGAACCTCCCATGCTCGAGAACATTTTCCACATTGACCATTCGTCCAAACCACAAGATATAACCATTACAACCCTAGACAGAACCGACCGCAACCGAGAACTCACTAAAGATCAAAGATTAACGGAAAGACAATCAACAAGAACACTAATTCCATACATCAAAAACCAAACAACCATTTTTTAGGCAAGCTGGGCCAAAACCGGGACACTCGATGGCGCCTACTAAATATAAGATCCCGAAGATTATAAATTTCTCTCATAAAACCCTATCAAGCCAACAAATTAAAATTCTCTTAAAAGGACTGAAGTTCACTCCAACACCACAAAAATCGAATTTAAATGAGATACAGAATAATATTTAGGAATTCTGTAGAAAACTTCGAGTTACCTCAGAACTATTTGATAAAGAAATTGATTATTCGATGCTACACAGTAAAACCACTACTGTCCGACAAAAGGGAGAAACCAAACTCTAAATAAATTTTGTGATTTGGCATCCAATTTCTCCTATAATTTACTCCCACCTCGAAAATTTAAAACAAATACAAGCCGAGAAGAATCGCTAATATTCTCAAGGATGATCAAAATATAGTTATAAAAGGAGCTGATAAAGGAATGCTATAGCCGTCATGGACTCAGAACCATACATAAACGCTACTCTAATCTTCCTTCAATACAATACCTACTACGAAAAAATCAACAACTACAGTCAATCCAAAATAATGGCAAAGCTTACCACCCTTTTCCATTAGCTCCAACAAGATTTAACGGAAAAGGAAAGGGATTACTTAGCTAGATTTGACTGCAAAACCAATAACTTTTACGGATATCCAAAAATCCACAGCAGTGAAGCCATAAAGCCGTAGCAGATCAACTTATTTAGTCACAAATATTCCACACTCAAGAGATCTAAAAATGAAGCCAATTGTGGCCAGTCCCTTGTGTGAGACACACAGATTCAGTAACTTCATTGACATCCTCCTAAAACCTGGATATTTAAAACAATCTCCCGAGCAAAACTAGCATAGACTCTCTTTTGGTCTCATTCGATGTAATAAGCATCTACACTTCGATTCTTCACAATACGGAATAGCAGCTGTACAATTCTGGCTGGAAAAATTTCCAAATGGCATTCCTGACCGAATTGGAAGATGATTTATAACTCAGGGACTAAAATTCATCCTACTGAATAACTTTTTTAACTTCAACGAAAATACATTCAGGCAAAACTCTGGGACAGCGATGGGAACGTGGGTAGCCCCTACTTTTGCTAACCATATCATGGCATACTTGGAGGTCCAAATATACGAACACGCCAGAGTGAAATTTGGTGACGACTTCCAAAAGTAGTTACTCGCCAACTGAAAACGTTAACTGAACGATTGTTTCAGTCTGTGGTTGCACAACCTTGATCAACTCTTGGAATTTAAAAACTTTAACAACATTAACCACAATATCCAATTTTCAATGGAATACAGTCACATACAGCTACCCTTTCTGGTCATTTTAACCATAAAGTGAGTTACTATCATTACCAGCGGACTCAAAACACTATCTACTATTCTCTTCCTGCCACTCAAAACACACTAAAATCGATATACCTTTTAACTTGGCAAGAAGAGTTTGCACGATTACATCAAATCTCGAAACACGCGATAAACGACCCCAAGAACTTAAAAATATATTACTAGAAAGAAAATACCCGGTTAGTTTAATCGAAAACGGAGTAGAACGTGCAAAAACGTTAGACATCCAAGAATTACGAAAAACAAGAAAACTCCCTGACATACTTAAAACTTTGTCTTAGGTATCAACACACAATCCAAGGAACATGGAAACATACAGCATCATCCATCGGAATATACCCCTCCTGCTGAACGACCTACGAATGAAAAAGTGCTCGAGGCACATAAAATTAATAAAAATAAGACAATCCAGATCTCTAAAAAGGTTACTGACCAGCGCTAAATTATCCCCCCAAAATGCAACCCTACTAATAAAAAAATGCAACCGCCCTAACTACGGAACCTGCATCAACTTTATGGAAGGTTCAACATATAAATTTAAGTCAGGCCAAATATTCACCAGAAAAATCACTTCACTTGTGCATGGAAGAACCTAATCTATGTTCTCAAATGTGGTGGATGTGGTGGGGACTACATAGGTCAAACGAGCTTGACCTTGAGGGACAGACTGACGGTACACATGCAACAGATCCGGGATCCCCCGACCAGGAAAATTCCCGTTAGCAAACACTTAGATCAATGCCCCGCAGACATAAATCCGAAATACTAGATTTTCCCTCTTTATCAATGTACCGGAAACACTTCAACCCAATTCCAATTGATTCAGTAAAGCATGTTCATTAAAAAATACAAACTGCAGCTAAATATCTTATGATAACACATCAGAAAGTGAAAACTCAATTTATTCACGAAAAACGACCAGAGACAACATATACTCTTTACTCTTTACTCTTTTACTCTTTTACTTGTTTCAGTCATTTGACTGCGGCCATGCTGGAGCACCGCCTTTAGTCGAGCAAATCGACCCCGGGACTTATTCTTTGTAAGCCCAGTACTTATTCTATCGGTCTCTTTTTGCCGAACCGCTAAGTGACGGGGACGTAAACACACCAGCATCGGGGACAAACACAGACACACAAACACACACACACATATATATATACATATATACGACAGGCTTCTTTCAGTTTCCGTCTACCAAATCCACTCACAAGGCATTGGTCGGCCCGGGGCTATAGCAGAAGACACTTGCCCAAGATGCCACGCAGTGGGACTGAACCCGGAACCATGTGGCTGGTTAGCAAGCTACTTACCACACAGCCACTCCTATAATTCGAAAAGTTTAATTAACAGGTTTCCCCAGGGATTCGAAACCCTAACTCCAAATTGCTATACAATAACACCATACACCTTCTCAAACACCAGTTGTTGACGTCACCTCAGACAAAACAAACTTTTCTCTGGTTAGAACCGGACTCTCAGAAAAAACACTAAAACAAATAGTGACTTTCTAAGAGAGTTAAGGATGTTCAGCTATGCATAACTTGCAACGCTTCGTCCCATTGATGTAGGTACCTGGGTTCTCGAGGATTTTCCATAAGATCGAGTATGGAATCCCATCTTCTCTCAGTTGCCAGATGTGGTTGGCAAGTGATGTTACGTATCTCCTTTCCGGAACTCTGAAGGAGAACCTGTGGTTGGAGAGACGTTGCTTGAAAGTGTTCCCGGAATATTCGATGTATCTCCGTGGGTGTATGTTGTCGGTGCTGTATCTACTGGAGTTGATGTTGTTGCTGCCGCCGATATCATTGTTCTTGGGGGCTGAGACTGCTGGTGTTGGCGTCGGTAATGGTATCGTCACTGCCGGTTATGGTAGAGGCGCTGTTGTTGTTATTGCAGTCTTCGTCATTGGTGGGAGAGTTGCCATTGCTGCTAGAGGTATCATTGGTTGTGGTTCCGCTGGTATTTCTGCTAGGGCTACTGTCACTACTGCCGCTGTTGCCATTGCTGCCATTATTGCCGTTATTGCTGGCGGTAACATTGGTCCTGTTACTGCTACTATAGGGATTGTCAAGTCTGCTACGATGGACGTTAGGGAAACTGTTGGTAATGCTGTGCTGATGGCGATGCTGCTGTTGTTGTTACTGCTGACGTCTGGGGAACTGCCAATGCTGCCGCTGGTGATGTTATTGTTGTTAACTGTGGCGATGGTGGCGGTGTTGTTGGTTCCGTTTTTGTATCTACGGATGCTACTGTTTCTACCGGTGGTTTCGCCGGTGTTTGCTAGTACTTCGGCTTTATAAACGACTCCTTTGATTTCGCAGTGGCTTTCCACCGGGCATCTGTTGCCTCTTCTTGTGGCCTAGGGGTGCTAACTAGGATGCTCTTAATATTAGGGGCACAGCTAAACGAGAATTTAACGTTGTGACTGTTGAAAATGGGCCCGTACCTATGGGAACTAGTGAAATACTTATCTATTAATTTATTCTATCTACGGGCGTTTTTGTGTTGAGAGAAGTGGTGGTGGAGGGGGCAACCCAAATGGTATTTCTGCGGCGCTTCCTTCTGCGGTTATTGGATTCCAGCATGTAGGAGATGTGGTCCTTAAATCCGCTGACATAGTACGGGGCCGCTGCGTCGAAAATTTCTTGGTTAGAGGAAAGGTCCAAGATGGAAAGGTTCGGGACGAAGCGTTGCAAGTTATGCATAGCTGAACGCGCGAGAATCTTAAAGGACTCACTCGAACCAGGGAACATCCTTAACGCCAGAACGGAAATTTTCGGACCATATTTATATTTCAGGAAGTTCCTGCGAGCTTTTATAGCCCACAAGATGGCGGTACAGCCGGAAGTCGATAGCCAATGGCAAAGCGAGATAATCCCCAATTGTTGCCTTTGAGTAGTGAGGCATTGCCTCCTCCATATTTTTAAGAGGTCTTGGGCCAAAAGGTATTGAGATCTGACGATACGCCATAAAGCTAAACCCTTTATGGATGGGAAACATAAAGCAATCCCATAAACCGGCTCTCCTCATTTTATATATATATATATATATATATATATATATATATATATATATATTCTAACAGAGCAAACTTACTCAGACTACATAGACTCAAATAATTAGAAGGTAGATGTTTGACAGCTGTATCTGAGGGCTCGAAGTTACTTCACAATGTTGGCAGATGTAGTTCATAAGAAATTTGCAGCCAGTAATAAAGATTAGTAAAATCTGGGGTCTCCTTCATCAGGGTGGACACACATACACGCGCGCGCGGGTTTATATATATCCATTTTCTGTGTTTTTTCTACTAAAGAAATAAGACAAAATGCATACTGGCATTTCTTCTGACTTTACTGAATTCAAACTCTGCCGAGGTCGACTCTGCCTTTCATTATTTCAGTGTCGATAAATTAAGTACCAGTGAAACACTAGGAGAGATGTATTCGCCTAGTCCTCTCCTTCTAGATTTCAGAAATTGTGCTTTTAGTAGAAAGGCTTATTATTATTATTATTATTAAAAACGTCGCACAGTATACAATATCGTGAGGTTGTTGATTAAAGATATTGGGTCTACCGGGGGTTTATACTGTCTGTCAAGTCACAAGAAGAACCTCAAACAGACAATATTTTATGTAATATGCATGCAGTTCCAAGTAATGCCGATTTTTGCAATACACCTAGATTCTAAAGTTTCCAGGTGTTTTTACAGGCTTGGAGGTATTGAGCCCAGTGCTCTGATGACAACAGGGACTCTCGTAGCTGCCACATCTTAACGATTTCCATTCTCAGGTCTCCATATTTATCAATCTTTTCTCTTTCTTTCGTGATAATATGTTGATCTCCTGAGACGGCCAAGTCGATTATTAGACACTCTTGTTTGTCCCTCCTAAAGGTTACTATATCCGGCCGTCGGTGATCTGACATTTTGTCTGTTTGGAAGTCAAAGTCCCAGAGGCTTTTTACCCTCTCCTTTTCATCCATTACCTTTTCCGGTGTATGTGTGTATGTGTATGTATTATGTATGTATGTATGTATGTATGTATGTATGTATGTATGTATGTATGTATGGATTATTATTATTATTATTATTATTATTATTATTGTTGTTGTTGTTGTTGTTGTTGTTATTTTCGTATACACACGACAGATTAAACTGTTGGAAAAGAAAAAAATCTTAACATTGGGCTAGAACTAGTAACCTTATTGTTATTATTATTATCATCATCATCATAATCATCATCATCATCATCATCATCTTCATCATCATTATTATTATATTTGAAAAGAAAAGATAGTCATTGAAAAGATCACAGAATGTATGACGAAACAACTCTGACAGATAAACTACTAACGTTAGTAATAAAACTAAAGTGACGATCATCTAAATAGGAGAGGTGTTTATTGTCAAAGTGACCGTCCCCAAATATAACAACATACACACACACACACACACACACACACACACACACACACACGCACACACACGCACGCACACACACACGTCAGTAAAAGGCAGATAAACACACGTAGGCTTTATGAGTTTAACTATTAATACGTGGAGTACAATGTAAACAAAGGGTGTTAAGTAATCGTCTTATCTTGTCACCTCTCCTGCGTGTGTCTGTGTCTGTACTTACCAACTTAGATAAACTTAGATAAACTTAGATACGTTTTGGCCAAAACTTGCCCAGGCCATGTCTAACTTAACATTATCAGATAAAATTTGTCATTCTAAAATCAAGTTTTGCTGTATCCTGGCCTATTTAAGTGGAGGTTTGTTGTTGACTGAGATGTATTCAGATATAAGTGACTTGTCTGTTTTACTTGGAGAAATTTTGGATCTTTACCTTTTGACCTACAGATTTAAAAAATAATGTTTTGTAACTAAACACTTTCAAACTTCGAACACTGGTAGAATGTGTCATATAAAACATCTTTTACTCTTAGCGTTTTTGAGAAAAGCTTATATTTACGAAGTTATTCCACGTTAAAGTTGTAGTATTTCGGTAATTTCAACCAATCAATGACGTGTATTCAGCTGAATAAAATTACTGCTGTTGTTTGTCAACAACAACTATCGGCGGTGTATATTTCGTTTGCTACTGTTATTTATGACAACCTTAACCCTAAAACCCTAACCCTAACCCTAAAGCCCTAACCATAAACCCTAACTCTAATCCGAAAACCCTAACCCTAACACTAACACACTAACCCTAACCCTAAAACCTTAAAGCTAAAACCAGTACAAACGCACGAACGATGTCATAAATAACAGTTGACAAACGAAAAATACACCGCCGATAGTTGTTGTTGACAAACAACAGCAGTAATTTTATTCAGCTGAATACACGTCATTGATTGGTTGAAATTACCGAAATACTACAACTTTAACGTGAAATAACTTAGTAAATATAAGCTTTTCTCAAAAATGCTAAGAGTAAAAGATGTTTTATATGACAACATTCTACCAGTGTCCGAAGTTTGAAAGTGTTTAGTTACAAAAAATTATTTTTTAAATCTGTAGGTCAAAAGGTAAAGATCCGAATTTTTTTCCTGATATCTTTTGTCGATGATGGCATCTTTGTCTTTATTATGTTTTGGAATGATGTTAAATAGAGCAGCAATTGCGTTGCAATGTGGTTATGTGCTGTGAGCATAAATTGTGGACGAGACATATGCGTGGATCCCCAACCTTGAATGAATTCTGAATTTGATGTTAAAATTGCTTGGGCATTACTGGTGGTATATTCTTTACGTTGTGCAAATGATGTAGCGCTCACAATGGCGTTGGAGAGAATAAAATTTTAAAGTTTGAAGGTAATGCCAATAATCGAGATCAATCATACATATTCTCACAATGCTTTTGTTTGATATAGGCAGACCACATAGGGTAACATTGTTTTTGTGTGACTGTACAATGGAGGAGAAAACGAAATGATGACATCTGGCTCCCTGATCAGAAAATTCTGAAGATCCAAAAGCTCATGCTCTTGCGATATGTATAATACTATATATATATATATATATATAGGCATGGTTTCATCCAAGGAATGATATTGTGCTCATTTCACATTAATGTAAATTTAATGTTGAGCATTAATTGAAACGGGTGTAAGTGAAGATGACCAATTTGGTGTTAATAATAAACAATTATTAAGTTCCAAATATCCATTTTCTTTTCTTCTTTTATATATATATATTCTTTTATTCTTTTGTTTGTTTCAGTCATTTGACTGCGGCCATGCTGGAGCACCACCTTTAGTCGAACAAATCGACTCAAGGACTTATTCTTTGTAAGTCTAGTACTTATTCTATCGGACTGTTTTGCCGAACCGCTAAGTTACGTGGACGTAAACACACCAACATCGGTTGTCAGGCGATAGTGGGGGTCGTACACAAACACATACACATACACACGCACGCACACACACACACACACACACACATACACACACGCACACACACACACACACACATACCGGGCTTCTTTCAGTTTCCGTCTACCAAATCGACACAAAGCCATGAGGCTATGATCGGCCCCCGAGAATATGGTAGAAGACATTTGCCCAAGGTGCTACGCAGTGGGACGGAACTTGGAACCATGTGGTTGGTAAGCAAGCTACTTACCACAGAGCCACTCCTGATATATATATACCGTAAATCCTCGAGTATAATCCGCATTTTTTCCCAAAATTTAAAGGTAAAAATCCCTTGTATGTACTATATACGAGGTTAAAAATGAAAATTATTTTCTAAGCAATGTCCGAGTCTCTATTTGCTGTCTAGCAATGTTTATTCAGACGCATTTTGTGATGTCGGGCGCGAAAATACCTTAAGCTAAGCCTGAAAGCAATGAAGTCATAAAAGAATCATCCATAACTTGCAAAAAGCAACATTTATTAAACGTTATTACTGTTATTTCTTTATTTTCTGCAAACAAAATGCACAAAAAAGCTACACGTTTGCATTATGTTATATATACAATAATAATAAAGGACGTTACCGTATACAGTTTTACA
>NC_042998.1:84963515-84966015 GCF_006345805.1 Octopus sinensis
TTTTATCCAACTCCTGTTGCAGATGCGCAATATTTTCAGGGTTTTGTATTGTGTGGGAGACTTTTGTGTCATCTGCATAGCTAGCAAAGGTGGCCATCGTAGCAACTGAAGGCATGTCTGAAAGGACCACTATGAACAGCAGTGGCCCCAAGACAGTGCCCTGTGGAACACCGCTTGTTATTTGTGTTTCCTTGGAGGCGGCTCCATTGCTCACAACTGCCTGTCTTCAGTCTTTTAGGAAGTTGTGCAGCCACTCTCCAAGTTTTCCGCCTATGCCGAGACCACGCAGTTTGTGACAGATCATACCATGGTCGACTTTATCAAAGGCTTTTGCAAAGTCGAGATATATTACATCCACATTTGAGCCATTTAGTAACTGTTTTAACACCCAGTCATAGTGTTGCAGGAGATGTGTTAGGCAGCTTTTACCTGGTCGAAATCCATGCTGGGTATCAGACAGCAAGTCATTTTCTTCAAAGAACATGATTAGTTTCTTGCGGACTATTCGTTCCATGACTTTGCTGATGTGTGACGTCAGAGAGATAGGCCTATAATTTTTAGCATCTGCTCTGCTACCTCCCTTATGGATAGGGCATATTACCCCCTCTTTCAATTTGACTAGGAGCTTACCACTTGCAAGAAAGCTCTGAAAAAGAAGCTGTAGCGGTTTTGCAAGGGCTCGTTTGCACGATTTGAGAAGGATCGCTGGAAATCATCAGGTCCAGCAGCTGAGTTTGTGTCAATCTCATCTATGGTGTGTGATATCATCATCTTCAATGTTGATGTACTCAATTTTTGCCTCTTTGGCCGCAGGTAAAGTGGCAAAGAATTCTTCTGGGTTGTTTACTTACCTGTGTCCCAGAGGTGTAGTGAACACACTTTGGAATTGTTCGTTCAGTATTTCACTTATCCTCGTGGTATTTCCTGTGAGAGAGCCATCTTTTTGGAAGAGAGGTCCTATTCTCTGGTGTACTGTGGCTGTCTCTTTGGAAAACTTAAAGAAAGCTTTAGGGTTTGATTTTATATTTTCTATTACCCAAACTTCTTTATCTGCTCTCTCCTTTTCATGGTATTGATGCAGATTTTTCTCAATTTCCATTAGCATTCTCTCGAGCCGAGACTTCTCACCACTTTTGGTGTGCTTGCTCAGGCGGTTCGCAATCCTTGTCCGTCGTCTCATAAGAATCCTCCTTTCTCTAGGGATCCTGTTTTTGTTTTTGTGTGTGCTGGCCCTGTACACTGGGACATATTTGTCACATATGGCTTGTATTATGGACATGAAGTGTTTGTGTTTCATGTTAATGTCCGGTACGCATGCACACATACATACGTACATGCATACATACACGCATAAATACATATATACATACATACATATATACATACATATATACATACATACAACATACATACATATATACATACATACAACCTACATACATATATACATACATACATACATACATACATACATACATACATACATACATACATACATACAACGTACATACACACATACATACATACATACATACAACATGCATACATACATACATAGATACATACATACATATACATACATACATACATACATACATGCATACATACATACATGCATGCATACATACATACATACATACATACATACATACATACATATACATACATACATACATACATACATACATACTTACATATATGTTCGCTGTAATGTTCCATTATACTTAACAAGTAATAACATACTGGTATATCTTTTTCTTCTGCTTCTGACGAGATTCTCCTTTATAAAATGATTCAGTTTTTACAACTATAATCTTTAAAGTATGACTCGAAACATCTGTTAGAGATCATGTTCATTTTTGCAGTTAATAAATATACGTATTAATTGATGTATCTCCATTTTCTTATTTTTCTTGAATAAATATAAACCTTGGTTTATCTAATTACCTATTATTCATGAGTATAGCAATTAATATTCACAACAAATCCTAGTAAAGAACCAGTAACTCACTGTATCCCTTAATGAGGCTTAGCCGACCTCTAATAGAACTTCGTACACACACACACACACACACACACACACACACACACACACACACACACACACACACACACACATATATATATATATATATATATATATATATATATATATATATATATATATATATATATATAAATATATACAGATTTGATGTCATATAACTTGACTTCAGTAAAGCGTTCGACAAGGTTGACCATAATATCTTACTCTCAAAATCGGTAAATGTTGGAATCCGTGGAAAAAATCTACACTGGATTGAATATTTCCTGGCGAATAGAACAGAACATGTTGTGGTCGATGAAGTCCACTCAAGCCCAGCAAAAGTCACCAGTGGTGTCCCTCAGGGGACTGTCTTGGGCTCGCTCCTCTTTATAATTTACATAAACGTCCTTTCCAGCGTTGTAAAACACTGCAAAGTGAAAATATTTGCTGATGACACTAAGCTCCAACAAATCA
>NC_042998.1:84973515-85006015 GCF_006345805.1 Octopus sinensis
ATTGCCTGTGTGTAAAACAAACATAAACGCGTGCGGGCCTGAGTATGTGTTTATATATATATATATATTAATATATAGATATATTATATATATATATATATATATATATATATATATATGTATATGTATATGTATTCGCTGCCACAAGCTATGGTATTTTTAATAGTACTATCGCTCTTATATATATATATTCTTTTATTTGTTTCAGTCATTTGAATGTGGCAATGCTGGAACACCGCCTTTAGTCGAGCAAATCGACCCCAGTACTTATTCTTTGTAAGCCCAGTACTTACTCTATCGGTCTCTTTTGCTGAACCGCTAAGTTACGGGGACGTAAACACACCAACATCAAGCGATGGTGGGGGATAAACACATACACACAAACACACACACACACACACACACACAAACACACATACACACATACATATACATATATACGACGGGCTTCTTTCAGTTTCCGTCTACCAAATCCACTCACAAGGTTTTGGACGGCCCGAGGCTATAGTTGAAGACACTTGCCCAAGGTGCCACGCAGTGGGACTGAACCCGGAACCATGTGGCTGGTAAGCAACCTAAGTACCACACAGCCACTCCTACGCCTATGTGTGTGTGTGTGTGTGTGTGTGTGTGTGTGTGTGTGTATGTGTGTGTGTGTGTGTGTGTGTATGTGTGTATGTATGCATATGTGTGTTTGCGTGTGCGCGTGTGTGTGTAACTTTTGCGATTGAATAAAACCTGTAAGAGTTAGAATAAGACATTACAATTTATTAAATTTAAGAATGAACCTGTTATTTTATTCATTTGCCATTTGATTTCAAAGATCTGTTCTTTAGAGCTGGCTCTCGTACCTCCACTACTCAGGCTCCCTCGACCCACTCGTCTTCCCATTTTTCGTCTGGGGTCGATAAATAAAGTACCAGTTTCGCACTGGGGGCGATATAATCGACTTAATCCCTTCGTCTGTCCTTGTTTGTCCCCTCTATGTTTAGCCCCTTGTGGGCAGTAAAGAAATATATTTTTCGTCACACTTGTTATGACCATCATTCCTCCCAGCCCCGCACTAAGCACTTTCCCACTCCTTGCTCCGCCGATCGTCGACCCTCTGGAATGTTCTCGCTCATGTCTTTCCTGCAGGTGTCATCCGCAGCTGTTTTAAATGGAACATTAACGGCATTAAGGTCACGAAGGTCCTATAAAAATGAGGGGCACTTCCCCTTCTTCCAGCCACGGCAAGACAAATAATATAAAATCAACAAGATGTTGCACCCTCGAGCCGTTGTCGACCCGGGCGGCTGCTCCACCTGCTAGTAACTTCATCTGGCTCTCTTTGTAAGATCTTCTGTTTGGTCTGCTAGCTGAGACCTTACCACATACAGACATGCTGGTCTTGGCAATTCTACTACTGACTCTGTAGTCCTTCGTGGACAATTCCATTCTCGAGAGAGTAGGCAGGTAGCTAAGATAGATCAATTTATTAACTCTACGAAATCTGGTTTTTGACCGCAATTAGGACGTCACATACTCTTTATGAAGAGTGTTTGTTTGTGTGTATATGTATGTGTGTGTGTGTGTGTGTGTGTGTGTTAATAGCTGAAAGCATCGTAGGCAGATGAGAACCAGTTCATGCATTTAGACTCCGAGTTGCCCGCACTGAGATAACAGTCATCCACTACCAAGAACTCGCACATGATATCTCTTCCTTCATTTTGGTTTCAGCCCAGACTCTCCACGGGTTGTAGAGCTTGTTGTCAGTAAGACAGAGTGTGGTAAAGACGCTCTTCCTGTCTTGGAATACACCAGTCGGTGTGGTTGAAAACATGCTGAAAAAGTGCGGGTACCAGCATACAGTATTTTTTTAATCACTTACATACAAGCAGACATTCATGTCTGCACACACATACATACACATATATGTACACATGAGAGAGAGAGAAAGAGAGGGGGGACGGAGGCAATCGAAAGAAACTATCACATACCATGAAGATAGAGCTATTAGTGTCATGCGAATCCGAGCAAGCTCAAGCTGATAGTGACGATGTTTACTACACACACACACACACTGATTATATTATTTTCATAATCCCGTAACTTTTTTTCTCTTTCTACATTTACTGAAATTTCTTTCTCTGATTTATTTCCTTCATTTTTTTTTTCAATTTTTTTTTTACCATCTTTCATTTTTTTTCCTTACTTTCCTTCTTCCTAACTACTTTCCCCACCTTAATATAATCTTCTTACCATTATTTCTTTCGTTCAGTAAATCTTTCTGAATATGCGTTATTCCACTCATTCCTTCTATCTGTCAATTTCATCTTCTACCAATCTTTGTTTATCATATTCTACCGCTCCGTCATATTTTCTACCATTCCTGTTATTTTCTACCATTTTTTCTTTTTCTTTTCTTTTTTATGGTCTACCATTCTTTCTTTTGTTCTTTCTTACACCGTGTCTTTCATCATCTTTAATCTCTTTCTCTCTAGTTCTATCTCTCCTTTCACATGCTTTAGTCTTTCATTAAATCTCCTTCTCTCATCCTCCCTCTGTCTCTCCAACTCTTCCACAATCCCCCCGCTCTCTCTCATTTGCTTACTTCAATTCTAGGCTCACTCTTTCTCTCCTTTCCCCCTCTCTCTCAATGCACTGAAGATGCTCAGATTACTCAGTTTAAGTGCTGTGTCGACGACATTGGATCAGAGAAAGAGAGAGAGAGAGAATGAGAGAGAAAGAGAGAATGAGAGAGAAAGAGAGAATGAGAGAGAAAGAGAGAGAGAGAGAAAGTGTGCGTGTGTGTTTGTGTGCGAGAGAGAGAGAGAGAGAGGGAGAGAGAGATGTAGGTATATTGTTGAAACCAAGTATTTAAAATGTCTGCTTAATCAAGGTAGAAGCGAGCCAGTGCAAAACAATGTAATTTTCCATTAATTGTCGTTACTGTTGTTGTTATTGCTAGTCCCAGGTCAGCCCTGATGAAAAAAACCTTGTGATCTAAGGCGCTCCAGCCATAGCCACTCTACTTCATTTTCTTTGACTACATTGTCTAATGCATCCATCCTTTCGTAAGATAATAGTTGTGATATGAGGAAAATTTGACTGCTATTCCTAGCTTGTCAAGCAGCTACATAACTCATAGCAGTAATAGTTGTTGTTGTTTAGTGTCGGGTCACTTTGATCAAATGTGTTCCGGTTGTGACCATTACGTTTTCTGTTCAGGCAATAATATCCAGTGTGTCCTTCCTTCTTCTGAAGACTAACGTGTGATAGGATAGAGATTCTAATGTTGAGCGATTGATTGATGGTGTAGATCAATGGTTCTTGGCCATTTTTTTAGTCCCCCTTTCCTAAATTACCTAAATTATCAATTATATATTGAGGTCAGTTGTCAGTTCAACAGACAGTTTCGAAATTTATCTTAAGCCCAAGTTCTAAGAAAAAAGCATTACCAATGACATCAGATAAAAAACACGTGTTGTTTTTCTTCACCCCTTCTTTATAGGGGCTTCCATCGGTCAGTGGTGATTATGCATCTGCACGTGTGTATCCAGACCTGGATAAGATTATTTTCTAGGAAGACTATCGTGGAAGTCTTCAATCTCTACGCTGCCGATGTTTATTCAAAGGAAAGGACACTGACTCTACTCACTATAGTCTGGCACCTGTGTCGTTTTGCACGCTTTGCTTCAGAATACAAAGAGTCAGAACTAATACCGCAAAACATCTCATCCCACCCTTTAACGGGTCTACCAGTCCATTGCCTTTGATCGATGCTCTTTTTCTAAATCTCTCTGATAATCGACATCACGTGGAACAATGCTCTTCCTATTAAAAAAAGATGATCAACATCATCTCATTTGAGCAACTCTTTTACTCTTTTACTTGTTTCAGTCATTTAATTGTGGCCATGTTGGAGCACCGCCTTTAGCCGAGCAAATCGACCACAGAACTTATTCTTTGTAACCCCAGTACTTATTCTATCGGTCTCATCTGCCGAACCGCCAAGCTACGGGGACGCAGACACACCAGCATCGATTGTCAAGTGATGTTGGGGAGACAAACACAGACACACAAACATATACACACACATACATATACATATATACGACGGGCTTCTTTCAGTTTCCGTCTACCAAATCCACTCACAAGGCTTTGGTCGGCCCGAGGCTATAGTAGAATACACTTGCCCAAGGTGCCACGCAGTGGAACTGAATCCGGAACCATGTGGTTGGTAAGCAAGCTACTTACCACACAGCCACTCGATGGGTCTTTTTCTCTTTTTCTTGGTCATGGCGATGAAGATCCAATTCACTAAAACGACCAAGATGACCGAGAGAAAGTTGACAAGACAGCACAGGCCTGTTTTGGGGTTCCGGGAAATGAGGTTTGTTTTCTCAAAAAAAGTGGCCTTTTAATTTTTTTAATTTTTTTAGGGAGGGATCCTCCACATAATCATTGGTCCTGCTTCAGTTCTCTTGAAGCCTGGGACAGTCTACCGTTTGCTCCCCATTATTATAGGGTCGGAAAATGACTATTACTTTATTTTCACATTGTAGCATTATACCTACGTTTCATCTCCAGTTATGACATTTTTTTTAGAAAGTTTTCATCATCATTCGAACCATCAAACAACTCTTAACTGACTGTAACTCGGTACTCTTTTTATTCATGTCAACCAACTTTTGTGATAACAAGGTAGATCGTTTATTTTACTTTAAAATCCTATGGTTCAGACTTTTACAAATGCATTTACTTGTTAGGAAAGGTCATGGAGAGTCAAACAACGGTTTTTCGTGGATGATAGCACATACTTTCGCAATGTTATCGTCGTCCATTATCATGAGAATGTTATCCAAATTTGGGACTCCGTTTCAATGAACGTTCATCCCGTTTTGTAGTATTAATAATACTCGTCAGGCGGTAAGCTAGCAGAATCATTAGCACGCCGGACAAGATGTTTAGCAGTATTTCATCTGTCTTTACGTTCTGAGTTCAAGTGCAGTCGAGGTCGACTTTGCCTTTTATCCTTTCGGGATCGATAGAATAAGTACCAGTTACACACTGTGGTCGATGTAATCGACTAACCCCTCCCCTGTATTTCCTGGCTTTGTGCTAAAATTTCAAACCAGTATTGGTAATGCACATGACATTTTTTTTATGTGCTCAAGCAATCCCCTTACTAGGCTTGTTTCAGCATGGGGAAAGTCTCTGTAAAAATCTATTTTAAACGAATTTGACATAAACGCGTCGCTCTTCTAAATTTTTTATTGTCCAATTTGCGACAGAGTTCCGAGTGAACCAGACGTGTAGATAATTAACTATCAGACATGGTATGATGTGGCTACTCTAAGACAGAAGTTCAAGTTCACTCATACACAGCATTGTATTTGAGAGCACACTATGTCAGCTGGTTGGCTTTACTTTCAAAATCCGGTTTATTTCAGGACACACCTCATATATATATGTATGTGTGTGTGTGTTTGTGTGTGTGTGTGTGTGTGTGTGTGTGTGTGTGTGTGTGTGTGTGTGTGTGTGTGTGTATGAGGTGTGTCCTGAAATAAACCGGATTTTGAAAGTAAAGCCAACCATATATATATATATATATATATATATATATATTATACAAAATGTATAGTATTAAATATCCATCACGGTTGGTCTTACGAATCGTTTTAGTGTAAAAAATACAACGGAGTGTTAGGTAACAAACCGACTATATAACTGTACGCTCATCGTAGTTAGCCGATATGGAAGGGAATATGGCGACTGCTCTCCATCTTCGAAGGTGGATTAGGACAATAGGTTAGCGGCTTCTGTGAAAAAGGTGGTGAAATGAAAAAGGGGCCAGAGGATTAGTTTAGGAGTTATATCTCTTGGTTGGGTATGCTGTGAAGCCGGCAATAGTTATCTTGAAGTGGGGGAAGTGTGTATTATTAATGTGGTGCTCCTGTGGGGATGGAGTATATGGTATTTGTAGCGGCGAGCTGGCAGAAACGTTAGCACGCCGGGCGAAATGCTTAGCGGTATTTCGTCTGCGTTACGTTGTGAGTTCAAATTCCGCCGAGGTCGACTTTGCCTTTCATCCTTTCGGGGTCGATAAATTAAGTACCAGTTACGTACTGGGGTCGATGTAATCGACTTAATACCTATGTCTGTCCTTGTTTGTCCCCTCTGTGTTTAGCCCCTTGTGGGTAATAAAGAAATAGGTATTTGTAGCGGTATCTTATGTATAATTTCTTCTTAGGGTGTAGGTGTATATAACTGTGTTCGTTGGTCTGTTTTCTTTCTCTAAAGGATAAAGTCGATGAGGTGGGGGCTATGTTAGCGTGCGGTATGTGTGAGGGGCTCTGTATATGTGGGGGTACACTTTGTGTGAAGGGGTATATGTTGTGGGGTGGGAACAGTTTATTTTGTAGGGTGTCCACCTTATAGGGATGTGTGCGTGTGTGTACATAGGTGCCTTGGTGTATGTTTTGATCAAACACTTTTTGCTGGGCTCAAGGGCATTGATGGAAGGTCGGGGCAGGGGACCTGTGGTTGCAGTCATGGTGGGGCGCGCAGGTACGATAAAATGCACTTACTTTCATGCAGGTATGGATTAAACACCCCACTCCTGCTATTCAGGTAAACATCCAAGCATCGGATACCTTTTAAAATCGTTCTATCCAACTGGCCTTCACACAATTTCCGCTTACAAACTCCACTCACAACACACGGCTATAATAAAAGGCACCTGCCCAAAATGCCGCTGGATGAGATCGAACCCAGAACTACGTGGTTACGAAAGGAATCAATTTTGTTCCCTATTTGTTTTTACACCTTTCTATTATTTGCATAGTGGTTGCTTATGATAGACGCTGTCTTCCCCGACGGATTATATATTTTTCTCTGTCATTCACCCTCCATTCCTCGTTATCTCTCTTTCTCTTTATGTACACATACACACACACACACATACACCTATATATATGGATAGTTACATATATATATATATATATATATAATCAAAATAAGCGACAAGGATATCCAAAGGTAATGCAGTACGATCCTTTCATGCAACTCCATTTAATTGAACAATGCAATCATTACATCAATTTAAAATGTAGAGCAATCTTCAGCTGCACAAAGACATAGAATTTAATTAGATTACAACAGATGGACACATTAGTATAATTATACCTAAAATCTCCAGGAAGTTAAGGAGATAAACAAAGAACATGTATCTACAACAGTATGGTCGTAACCTCTGGATATCCTTGTTGCTTATTTTGATTTTAATCACCTTATTTTGAAATTGTATGGATAATACCGTACTAAATTCTGGTGCCTCAACTTAAGTACCATATTCATCTGAATCTAAATTTTTGCTATATATAATATATATATATATATATATATATATAGCGATCCATCGGTATTGGTATACAGAATGTTGGTATGAGGAGACGTCATTCATCCTCGTTTTCAGCCTAGCCTCTTCATCCATCTCATGAGGGAAGGTTTTGTGGGTGAATGATGTCGTCTACTAATACCGAAGGATCGCCCCCCTTCCCACACACACACTTCCCTTTATATTCCTCTACCTCTTACTCTCCTTCTCTGTTGTCGTTTGCTTTCTATCCATTTTTTACAGTTTCTAGCGTCGATTCTGTCTCCTCCTCTCTCCCCCTCTCTCCTCTCTGTCATCTTCCCTTCTCTCTCTCTCTCTCTTTCTCTCTCGCTTCTCTGTTTTTATGTCTACCGGTTACTTTACTGCAGTCTGTCCTTTTACTTTCTTTTTCTTTACTCTCTCTCTTTCCTCGGTCTCTATCTCCCCCCGCCACCAAGCTCTGTTTCTATTATTCGCAATGTAAAATGAAATATCTTCATAACTATAATTAAGTAATAATTAATTGGTTCAAGTATTTCTCAGACATTTCTTGATTTGAAAATTTAGAATTACAGCTTTAAGGCAATTTTTATTTCGTTCTAATTTGTACCCAATGAATTCCTGAAGTCTTGTCGAAATGAACGTGACCTATAAATATTTCAATTAACAGATCTCATGCTAAAACGCATGGAAGGAGAATATGAAAACTGAGATACTCACGACTTAAAGGCATTCTACGGCATATTTGAACTAGAATGGCTTCAGTCAGAAACCCGTGTTTATGTCTTTTTTTCTTTTTTTTTGGTGCTTTCGCATCGGTCATTCATAAGAGAAAGGTCAATACTCACGAACTTTTTCAGAACCTCCGTAACTGGGATGAGTAAAAGGGATGAATTTATCCTTAGACTGGACTCTTCACCAGAATGTACACTCAGCTAAAGTCATCCATGGATGTTATGAACTCTTGAATAATTCCCGAAATAATTTCTTAAAATACGTTTCTTTATATGCACAGTCATGGCTGTGTGGTAAGAAGTTTGCTTCCCAACTACAAGATTTCGGGTTGAATTCCACTGCGTGGCACCTTGGGCAATGTCTTCTACTATAGCCCCAAGCCGATCAAAACCTTGTGAGTGTATTTGGTGTGTGGAAACTGAAAGAAGCCCGTCGTATGTGTGTGTTTGTGTTTGTGTGTATGTACGTGTGTGTGTGTGTGTATGTGCGTGTGTGTGCGTGTGTGCGTGTGTGTGCGCCAGGTGTATTCAGCAGCACAAAATTCAGTTATTTAAACGAACAATTGAATCCTAATTTGCATGTGTTTGTACATATATATATATGTACACACACACACACACACACACACACACACATTTTTCCGATGGCCGGATAACTGAAGAGATGGCGGCGTGGATTTCCACCCCGACATCTGAAACTCGGAGTTTTATCATGGTTGCCGAATATTGCCACATTACATTTACAAATAAATTCCTCTAATTACATAATATTGAGATCTCTTTCATTCTTTTATTGTCACTATTTCTATCAATATATATATATATATATATGTGTGTGTGTGTGTGTGTGTGTGTGTGAAGACGCATCGCTCAGTGCTTAGAGCGTCGAGCTTACGATCGTAAGGTTGTGAGCTCGAATCTCGAACCGGGCTGTGTTCTTGAGCAAGGCGCTTTATTTCATGTTGCTCCAGTTAACTCAACTGTAGAAATGATTTGCGACGTCACAGACGCCAAGCTGTATCGGCCTTTGCCTTTCCCTTGGATAACATCGGTGGCGTGGATAAGGGAGGCCGGTATGCATGGGCGACTGCTGGTCTTCCATAAACAACCTTACCCGTACTTGTGCCTGGGAGGGTTATTTTCTAGATGCAATCCCATAGTCAGTCATGACTCAAGGGGGTCTGATATATGTATATGTATGTATTTAGTTAAGGAAAGAGGGACGGAATATGGAAGATACGAGAATCTTTATTGATCATTACAATTGTTTCGACCCATCTAGCATCGATCCTTCGCGGGTGTGATTCTGAACATCTGGTTTAGGTGTATTCCTCGGTGTAGATGTGTCTCCTCAGATGATCTCAATAGGTGTCTCGCTAAAATGAACTCTGTTTCCTAAGATTTGTTCTTTGTCTTCGTATACAGAATTGGCAAATTAAGGTATAGAGTTTTATTCTTATAGAAGATCCATAACAGCTATCAAATACAAAAAGTAACAATACACAATACAGCGATGAAAAGTATTAGATATAACTAATGATAATAATAATAATAATAATAATAATAATATATATATATATATATATATATATAAAATATGGGTTTGTGACAACGCAGAGGCCCAACGTACATACAGTGGAAATGACTGAAATATTTCTTTATAATTTCAAACAAGTCTGGGTACTTAATTCCACATCATGCTTTAGTCGCCCTCGTTATAAGGTATAAATGCTATCACCACATTTTCTAAGAGTGCAACCTAAGATTGAACAATATGCTATCGAGAAAGAGATTTATATAACTTCCTTTTAACGCCTGCCTTGAAATCAGATTTAAGTATTGACTTTATAATGGTAGCCATGAAGAGACTTACCTAAACTTATGACGTTTTGTCAGATTGAAGAAAAACAGGTATGGCATTTATCTTTTGGATAGGAGCCAAAACAGTCGACATCTCTTAGAATGTGTGCCCTATCGCATAATAAACCTATCTGTTTAAATTATGTTCATTCTACTTTAAGTTAAATTTAGTTGAACCCTGTAGTAAAGTTATCGCAACAAAGCAGACTGATGTACTCAAAGTTCACTTCGTTATCCGTGACTAAGATAGATGAAAATAAAATAAATAAATACGTAAAAAGTCGCTATGCTTAGCGTTCACACGCATACACACATGGTTGAAACATTTCATCTGGTGTTTGCGAAAATGCTTCAATATTTAGTAAAAATGTAGAGATGTAGGAGAAAAAGTAATCATTCAACAAGTAGCGCTGCAAATGCTGTTTCTAACTGTAGTGGAAAGCAATTTCACTTCTGTTGCGCTGCTTATGCCTTTGAGACGAGAATGAACATCACAGCTCTTTATTCTTTTTTACACTACTGCACTATAATGCAAAGGTTTTTTTTTTTATGTCGGTGTGTAAAGTAATAGAAAATAATCTTACTGTTTACTATTACTTTAGAACCTCGGTCTGATTTTTAACCCTTGCAATTAACTTATATCCAGCTTCGTTGGTGTAATGTCGATATATAACACCGCTGGGAACTGCATTATGAAGATTAGAGAACCATGTGTAAAACGTTCTAGAAGCCTTCGGTGAATTCTATCAAGTTGAATAACAGTGCAGAAAGGTAAAGCTTGTTCCCTCTGTCGCTGTTCCCCTTACTCCACGAATTACAATTAGATTGCTCTTTTGTAGACTGAATGTAATTCTTATTCTCATATAGTTCAGAACATCAGACTATCTTTCACGTCGTTTCTCAGCAGTTAGGAGAGCAAACCTCTTGTGGTGCTATTTAGAAGCTCCCATTCCACCTGATGTGGACATGACTATAAGAAGGAATGAACCCTTTACTATTTTCTTTTTCTCCCGTTCAAGTGCTTGACAAACCCGAAACAAACTCTTGTTTATTTTTGTAGGTGCATAACCTTGTTATCTAGGAATGTTTTCTCAAGGGGTTCCCAAACACCAGTTCGAGACACGTCTAACCGTACTTTTTCATTAGTATTGCCGTTTTCCACCAGGTTTGCATCTAATGGGGGGAGTTCGGGTTCCACCTTCACATCACTACATACCTCTCACGCCAATTCTGCTTCCAAATCCCAGACTAAGTTGTGTCTCATGGACACAAGTACCCACATTTTGCACGAGAAGGCATGGTCAATGTCGTTTTTAGATCCTCACTGGCGGCAGCTTCATGTGTTTGGGATTTTCTTTTCATATCTCAAATAAATGTTATCTCTAAACCCTTGTTTGTTAAGAGTGTACCCTAAGGCTTTAATGGTTAAAACAGTTGACTATAAACCAGAACCTTTTTCAGAGGCTAGTTCTAGGTTTCACTTTCATAATTCAATCTACTCATCACATCAGAACATTCTTTTTGTAATATTCTCTCTTTCATGACATTTACCACTTTGGTCTTGATATCACCGTGCCCATTATCGTAATTGGAAATGTCTTTTTCTTGGTTGAGGATAATGATAGTCTGACTTGTTGTTATTTCTTTTGATACAAGATATTCATGATCTGACCATGTCACAGGGTTGGTCAGCCCAATCCACCTAAGTCCTATTCTCCTTTCAATTTCAGATACCCTTCGTCCAAGTAGAGCAAGAATGAACTTCTCCTTAATAACACTTTCTAACGGTTGAAATAAATGTCCTATGTTAGGAACAGTCCGCTGTATGAAATCCAGCGGTGAGATATTGCCTTTGTGAATAATTAAAAGGCAGCTTCTGCAATTGATGCTAATTGATGCTTTTTCAATTGCTGCTAATTCTTCAACATCTCGGATCCATCTCTTCACTTTCTTGACAACATACTCCTTCCAAAACTGATCATTACCAATAACAACGCCCCTGAGACGTTCTCCACCAGTTTTATTTTCACATGTGTGCCAGTAAACATGTCATTTGCCTTTGGTTCAATTCCATCTTTTACAATAAGAAAAAGCACTTCATTTCTTATCTCTAGCCTAACGACATTAAACGTTAGTCATGCGTTTCTCCGTTGAAGATTAATATCACTCCACGTACAAAGGAAAAGCAAGAACAAATCACAGGCTCATACTAATGAATAAATTTTAATACGAAGGAAAAAAGATGAGCACAATAAATATATTATTGCTCTAACGTTTAAACTGTGCTTCTTTTTCGGATATATGATCCACTGATGTTATATATATACTAGCAGTATCGCCCAGCATTGCTCGGGTTTGTTTCGACCCGCTGGAATTGGAATTTTTGAAAAGTAAAAATTTTGCATTATGTAGCTTTTTATTCTCTTCTTGTTGAAATACACCGAAAAGTGGCGACACAGCAGTGAAAAAATCGTAAAAAATAGGGATTTTCAGAGAAAAAAGCACCTTTTTGATGTAAATAATTTTTGGTGTTAACATGGTCCGATTTGAATTTTATCTTCTACGGAAGGAAGAGCAACCGTTCTTCTATCATACTCTCAATTTTGGTCAACTTGCGCCGCAGGGTCTCGGAGGAGATAGTGTTAGTTGAAGGCTACCAAACCTGCCGCACACAGACAACTTCAGCTTTATATAGAGAGAGATAACACACACACATTAATACACATACACACACACACACATGTATGTATGGATGGATGTATGTATGTATATATGTACATCTGTCCACTTCTTGCCATATTTTTATCCTTCACTTCCTACACACACACTCACACACACACACACACACACACACACACACACACACACACACACACGCACGCACACACACATACACACACACACCTTCTTAGCTTACAATTTCTTTCTTTCAACAATTGACATACGCTCGCCAATGAATACTACCAAAAGTTAGCGACAGATCTCTGTTTCCTTTTTTTTTTTTGAGGATTGGTTTAAGCATTAATAAGAGAAAGTATCAGAATGTGTGATGTTGATTAAGAGTTGCAGAAAGAGGATATGATAGTGGTATACACTTGCAAAGAGAAAGTAGGAGAAAGTGTGGTAATAGCAGGAGTAAAGCATTTGAAATGAGAGAGGCAAATCGTAAAATATTGAGTTTTCTGGAATTTTTGATTAATTGGGGGTGAAATTGAAAAAAATGTATATGCCATGACCCAATCGAATCTACTTCGAAAAAAATCATAGGTAAATTCCAATTAAAGAAATTCTATATTGTACAATTGTATTAAAAACAAACTATGTCAGAGGCAGAGAAAATCTGCCTTTTATCATAAGATATATATATATATAATATATATATATATATATATATATATAAAGAGAGAGAGACCATAGTGTACGTACGCCGCTATATTTTATAGATAAGAAATACAAAAATGTGACAAGAACGCAAAACATCCAGACAGATGAAACAAACAAAAAAAGGAAAACAAAATATCCAGACAGACGATACAAGGAAAACAAGGACGGATAATTCGAAGTTTTCTATCTTCAGTCGAGTTCTAGATTACCTTTGCAATTTCGGCTGAGGATAGAAAACTTCGAATGATCCGTCCTTGTTTTCCTTCTATCGTCTGTCTGGATATTTTGCTTCCCTTTTTTGTGTGTGTGTTTCATCTAACTGTCTGGATGTTTTGCGTTCTTGTCACATTTTTGTATTATATATATATATATATACATACACATATATACAGGATGGTCAATATTGGAGCATATTTCATCAACGCCTCCTTCAATCAGGCGAGCATGAGGCTAAAAGCAACACGCATTTAGTCTATGCGTTTCACTGTTATGTAACCAGATTAAACCCAACTCATTGTGTGTGTATGTGCGTGTGGACGTGTGTGCGCGTGTGTGTGCATATGTGTGTGTTTAAGGTTAGAGGAAAATCAATGCTAAATTAATCTAGATTAATCGGTTTTAACCCAGAATCTAGTCATTAGTTGTTGCGGTGGATTTCAGCAATGTCAATGACAACAGTGATAACAAGCCACTACTACTACTACTACTACTACTACTACTACTACTAATACTACTACTACTACTACTACTACTAACAATAATAATAATAATAAATAATAATAATAATTATAATAATAATAATAATAGTAATAATAATAATAATAGTCCTTTCTACGATAAGCACAAGGCCTGAAATTTTAGGGGAGGAGAGCTAATCGATTATATTTACCCGGGTGTTCAACCGACTGGTACTTATTCCATCGACCCCCCCCCCCCAAAGGACGCAAGGTAAAATCAACCTCGGCGGAATTTGAACTCAGAACATAAAGCCAGACGAAATGATGCTAAGCATTTTGTCCGGTGTGCTAACAAACCAGCCTAGGACTATTCCGAAAGATCGTGAACCTTTCTCCCTCCTCTGACTAATTAAAATAAATTGCAGCTTCTTCATCTCCTTTATTTTTGCAGGATTTTTTCCCTTACTAATCCGGGATTCATTTATCCGACAGATTCAATGTTTCGAGGCGGTGATTTGACGCTAGCTGTTGTTAATTTACAAGACAACCTCTTGTCTAACTGTTGCGCCCCATATTGTTAAGAGAGAGTGCTTCTCAACCAGTTTTTGCCTGTCGACCTCTTTGATTCCTATTTCCCTGCGGAGTCCCATAGCCATTTGAAGTTTAAAAAAAAAAACATTATATTTTCATAATTAAATATTATTCAGAACTGTATTTAAAAAATTGTTAAAATAATTTGTTTTGTAGAAGTATAACCGATTTATTGCACGTAAATTTTAACAACTAAATCATATGCGGACCCCCAAGGGTCATGTGGTCTCTAGTTGAGAGCCACTTGTTTAGAGCGATCACAACTGACATACAGTGGTTGATGCTACCAATAGAGGTACTATTTATCCTGATATACCCTGAAGTATATCTCCTAAGTGACATTCTAGTAGTGAAAATGGTGCTGAATGAAAAACATAAACATGGCTTTTACTGTTACCTAGTGTCGTGAATCTAGTTCATCTCTAAGCTGGAACTAGGTTTATGCCTACAAAACTTGTGTCAAAATTTGAACTATAGTGCAGTATTTCACTTTTTTTTTTTAACTTCATTGATTTGGAAAATCGGTTACTCCAACATCTGTCTGGTTCTAAGCTTGCCAGATTAGGGACGTTCAACCTATATTTCTAAATTAGAAATGATCAGTTCAGTTAACCATAATGAGATAAAGTAGGCAGATTAGTGTGTCTCTGTCTAAATCCGAGAATATCAACATAGCTTACGCCAATTCTCGATATCCGGTTGAAGATGTAGGCTAGTGATGAAAAAAATGCACAAGAGTGTCACCCATTTAAGCTTTCTTTAGTTCTCTCTCCACCAGTCATTCTGTACCTTTGTGGATATGGGAATATCTGGCAAGACGGAAAGGGTAGCGAGATTATAGAATCGTTAGAGCTTCGGATAAAATACTCCGCGGTATTGTTAATTCTCTATGTTCTGAATTGGAATCCTGCCAAGGTTAACTTCGCCATTTATTTTTCGAGGTCGATAAAATAATCTACCAGACAAGTGGAGTCAATTTAATCGAATTCCTCCCCTCAAAACTGCTGGCCTTGTCGCAAAATTTGAAGCCATATTGTGACAAGCTGGCAGAATGGCTAGAGCATCGGACAAAATGCTTTGCAGTGTCTCCTTCCGACAATTTACGAGGTTGTATCAAAAAGTCCCAGGACTGGTTATGTTTAATAAAAAATAACCTAAGTTTAAAAATAACGATAAGTTTTGTAATCTTCTTCGAAATAATCACCTTGCGCAGCAATACACCGGTCCCAGCGTTCCTGCCGCTTTTGGAATACGGCCTGAAAGTTGTTTTCCGTAAGCGAGTCGAGAACCTTCAGCGATTCGCTCTTTATCTCGACAACAGTATTAAAATGGTGACCTTTAAGCTGCATTTTCGTCTTGGGGGAAGAGATGGAAATCCACAGGTGCGAAATCTGGAGAATCGAACGGGTGCGGAAGCGATACCATGCTCTTTTTGGCGAGATACTCACGAGTGAAGAGAGTACGGTGACAGGGTGCATTGTCGTCTTGAAGAGTCCAATTCTTTGCGCTCCACTGATCCGTTTCGCTTTCGTCGAATGTCCTCCCCCAAACGCTTCAAAACTTTACAGTAGAACACTTGATTGATGGTCTGGCCCTAGGTGACGATTTCTCAATGCACGATATCACATTTCTGGGGTGACACTTATAGCAGGTCTTCCAGCTCGCTCATCGTCTTCCAGGGATGTTCTTCCCCTTTTGCAGCGCCCGTGCCACTCGAAACATTGCGTACGACCCATTGCCTCGTCGCTGTAAGCTTGCCAAAGTTTACTCAGTGTCTCTGTAGCAAACTTACCAAATTTAACGCAAAATTTCACGTTGGCTCTTTGTTCCTGTTGATGACAAAATCGCAGACTGCAGCATACATATGATTACAAAAACACAAATTTCACAACTTGCGAAGTAAACACAGCGATGTCATTCGGCACACTGCCTCATGAAGGTCACTGCTAGCTCTCACTGTGCACGCAACTGTGTGCTGCCATTTGTTTGATATTAAATGCTGCCAAAGTCAACTTTGACTGTCATCCTTCCGGGTCGGATAAACTAAAGTACCACCCAAAAATTGCTGGCCTTCTGCCAAAATTTAAAACTTTTGAACTTTTTTTTTATTTTCTCCATTCCCGTAAAAGTTTACATTCAGGAGTCAACGCTGGTGTGCGACACATTGTCGAAGGTTTACTAATATAATTATTTATTTATTACGGAAATGTACTTGTCTAGCAAGTAACCTGATCTGAGATCGTGTGCTGAAACAAAAACAATTGCAACGTGGAAGGTGTTTATAAGCCATTTAAAAACACACAAAGACCGTTAGATTCACTTCAACAATTAGACTTAATTTGTCAGAATATTTTCGTCACTTTGAGACCGCGACTTGTTCACTGACAAATAATGAACAGGGCGCAGTCTCAAAGCGACGAAAGTATTTTGACAAATTAAATTTAAATGTTGAAGTGAATCTAATAGTTTTTGTGTGTTTTTAAATGGCTTATAAACACCTTCCACGCTGAAATTGTATTTATTTATTATATTTCTATATTATTTACACGAAGCGATTAAAAAAAAAACTCTACCAAGACAATACCAGTGTTCGAATTAAATTTTGAATGAACCGGGAGTGCAAAGAACTTACACCTGAGATGTATTCCAGAAGAGAAAATCACAACAAAACAAATATAACCTGTAGAATCACAACTGAAGAACATAATTTTAAAAAGAAAGCTGTTTTTTTTTCTTTATTTTTTTAACCTAGCATGGGTTAGACGAAACTACGTACCAGATACATGTGTGTAGGTGCGCGCGCGTGTTTTATGTTTATTCATGATAAAAGCAATTTTACATTAATCTAATGGGTTAGTCTGTAGTATTTGTATTCGGCAAAAGTATAGTCTATATGTTTGTTGAGTATAAATTCATTATTCTTATACAAGAATATTATTGACAGTGACTTCGAAATTTCGGCCAGTTAAGCCATCGTCGGACTATCAACGATGACTTAAGTGACCTAAACTGCGAAGTCACTGTCAATAATATTCTTGTTTAAGAATAATATATGTGTGTGTGTGTGAAAGGGGGAGAGAGAGTGTGTGTGTGTGTGTGTGTGATTTTTTTGCTTACGAGAAGTAACTATCTTGTTACATATATAATCAAAATAAGTAACAGGATATCAAGTAGTGATGCAGTACGACCGTTTCAAGCGACTCCATTTAATTGAACAATTATATTCACGTTACTTCGGGTTGTGCGGATAATACCGGACTGACTTGGTGCTTCAACTTAAGTACCTAATTCAACCGAATTTCAATTGTTATATATATATATATATATATATATATATATACTAGCTGACGTACCCTGTAATTCCCAGGAAAGTGGGGCTTATCCCTTGGTTCCGTTCTCATTGTTTCTCTAATCCAGTAACAACAATAGAAAGTATGTAGCCCTTAAAACGGTTTTTGTGCATTTATTGAGAATATCGAACTGTCTTACACAGGATCTTGTTTTTAGGAATTCCCAATAAATTATGAATACCCAAATTGTGAAATTAATTACCCGATAGTAAGAATTCAAATAAAGTAGCCCCGAAAAGGGCTTTAATACGTTCCCGAGTAAGTAGAACTTAGGAGGAAATACTAATAAGGTATGTATACTAAAATCGTGAAGCATCTTACGTAATATAACAGACTGATCACATGTGAGGTAATAACAATTCAAAGTAAATAATTCTGAAAAAAGCTTTTGTGCTAATGTTGGTATATTCGCGAATAAGTCACTAACCGAAATAAGTGGATCTATTGTTTAGGAAAATACTGTTTACTTGTTTAAGCGTTGTACTGGATAAATTGCAAAAATAACTCAAATAGTTCAAATACTAAGAAATAAGCAAACTCAATTTGATTTATACGAAATAATTTACGAACATGAATGGGTTATTTCCCTTGGCTATATATATATATAAGGATCCCTTTCAGAAGCGAATGGGTTATTTCCTTTGGATGTTTAAAATAATATATTAGTTATATGTAGTGGATATAATAATCCCTTCCAGGGGGCCTACTATCGATTTTTTTTCAACAATCTAAGTATGTCACTAGTTTTCCAGACACGAGTTCTATTTGCATGTCAAGTTTCATCAAAATCGTTAATACTATGTAGGAGGAGTTAGATAACGCCACAAACAAACACACCCACAGATTTCCTCATATTTAGTAGATAAAACAAGATATAATCACTTCTCGCAAGCGAGTATGACTTGGTAGCATGTACCATGTTTTCACTAATTGCTTTAGGTGCCTATGTAGTCGCGAGGCGGCATAGATACTTTCTCGGCTCTCCAACTCCTGTACCAACATAACGTTGAGTATGTGACACCTTGCGGTAGAGAGAGGGAGCGAAAGAGAAAAAGACAGAGAAGGAAAATGGGGAGAGGGAGAGTGATATGCACCATCACCAGGCTGGTACACAGTTTCAACTGAACAGACTGGAAAACGTGAAATGACGTGAGCTTGTTCAAGGACACAACTCGTCACTTTGGTCAGGAATCGAACCCACGATCTTATTTTGCTTGTGAGCCCAACGCCCTTAACTACAAGGCATGAGAGGAGTAGTGATGCTCTTCAACCGTAGAAAACAAAAACAAAAATATAAATAAAATTCGTGTAATAAGTTTGAGTCGCATGAAGTGAGCATAATCCTGAATGTTCGGATATTACAGATATTACAACCCACTTAATACATATCTTAGTTTCTTTGAAGAAACTCCCTGTTCATTACATCATAGCTCCTTACATCATAGTTCACCTCATAGTTTACTGAGTTTCTCTATCGGTTAATATCTACCTCCATTTTGTCTACCTACTTTATTCCACACACACACACACACACACACACACACACACACAGCAATATCTAAAAGAGTGTATGTATGTGTGTGTGTGTGTGTGTGTATCTGTAAAGTGATCTACATTCGTAAAACTTTGTTCTGTTTGTGAGGCGTTTTTTAATGTCTATTGACCTTAACACTTTATATGTGCTTACGTGTGTATGTATGCGTATATGTATGTGTATGAATGTCTGTATATACGCGTGTATGTGTGCATACATAGTATGTGTCCCATAAATCTGTCAAATTTTCGAATATAAAACATGCTTATATTTCGTTGCTTTACTTTATGGTGACGGTGAAGGACTCGTTATACACATACACACGTACATACATATACATATCTATATATGTTACCATATGCGATGTTCCCAAAGATTGTCAAAACTTACTATTAATACAACATCTACTTACATAAAAGACTTTACCTTCACTGCTAAATACATGGTGGTAGCAGAAGGTCTCTGAAACTATTGCTGCTTTTCTAATTGGAATAATAACGTTTTAACTACGATATAAACAAATAAGAAGCTGTCATTCGGGGGCTGTGAGGCCAAAAACTATGTTTACTGAATTCGTGGTATATAGCTTTTATTTTTTATCCTTTGTTTTAGTTATTAGACTACGGCCAAGCTGGGACACCGCTTTGAAGAGATTTTATTCGAACGATTCGACCCCAGTACATTTTTAAAGCCTGGTACATATTCCATCGGTCTCTATTGCTGAACCTCTAGGTTACGGTGACGTAAACAAATTCCAGTTGTCAAGCGGTGGTGTGGGACAAACACAGCCACAAAGACGCGCGCGCGCGCTCAAACACACCCGTATTAAATATTAAAAACGCTATATTTTATCAACAAACTTCAAAATAAATGACAAAAATAAAAAAAAAATTATTCGGTTGAATCGCAACGACGTTGAAAATGGAAAAGAAAAACAATCTTAGATCCTCTAAGCCATGCAGATTAAATTCCATCGTCGAGTGGATATAAATGTGTGTGCGAGCGTACGTGTGTGTGTGTGGAGTTACATAAAAATAATCCCTTAAATGAATAAAGGAAGCGGTTGGTCTCAGTTGTATAGCAGGGTATAGAGGGAATATATGGGTTAATTAAGTACAAATGGTAGGAAGTAAGGGGAGGTTTAGTCGACCGAAACGAGTCCAGTACAAGAGTTGTCTATTCAGGCATAATTGGAAATCAGTGTAAGTTAATGGACACACACACACACTCAGAGCCCTATATATGTGTGTATGTAAGTATGTATGTATACACATACGTACTATAATATCGGTTTTTAGAGCCTCGAAATTTCGGCATGTCAAGTGACTCGTGAATTTACCGGTTTGTAACAATTGATTTTCTAACAAGATCTGCTCATTCAATTCTGCTTCTTGATGGAAATGCTTTATAAATGGAGACGCAGTATCTTTTATCTTTTATCGTTTACTTATTTCAGTCATTAGACTGCGGCCACGCTGGGGCACCGCCTCGAAGAATTTTTAGCCGAACGAGTCGACCTTAGCACTTACTTTTTCTGCTGGTTCTTATTCAATCGGTTTCTTTTTGCTGAACAGTTAAGTTACAGGGTAGTAAACACACAAATACCGGTTGTCAAGAGGTGTGGGTGGGGACAAACAGACACAAAGACACATGTACACCACACACACACACACACACACACACACACACATACACATACACACACACGACCGGCTACTTTCAGTTTCCGTCTACCAAATCCACCACAAGGCTTTGGTTGGCTTGAGGCTGTAGTAGAAGACACTTGTTTCACGGTACCATGCAGTGAGACTGAACCCGGAACCATGTGGTTGGAAAGCAAACTTCTTACCACACAGCCACATCTGCGCCTAAAACGTAAAGACAGGAGAAATGCCGCTAAGCATTTTATCAAGCGTGCTAACGGTTCCAGCTCGCCGCCTCAACATAGCTGAATGTTTAAAAAGTTTACAGGTTCGTTGGTTCGATCTCCCTGCGTGGTATCTTGGGAAAGTGTCTTTTGTCGTTGTTTTGAGTGAATCCAAGCCTTGTGGGTGAAATTTGGGACACAAGAAATGCGAGGAAGCCCGTCGGATAGAGTGTACCCGTAAGTCAAGGGCCCAGTTTTGTTACTCTCTCCATGTCGTGTTGATTTTGCCTCGATTACGTTAGTGTGTCTGTGGAATGCTCAGCCACATACAAGTCAATTCAATCAACAGGTATTTCAGTTGACTGAACACCTGAAACCTCGTCGCCGAACTGACGGAAGGCCGAATGTTTAAGTGATTTGTTCAACAATCAGAAGGTCCTGGGTTTGATTCCACTGTATGGCACCTGAAGAAAATGCCCTTTAACTCGCCTCGGATCGAAGCAAGTCTTGTGAATGAAATAAAGTAGATGGAAACTATATGGAAGTCCATCTGATGGATTGCATCTATTATTCAGAGGTACAGCCTTATCACACACCGTGTCCCGCTGATTCTGTCTGAAAATTATGTTAAAGGTACACGTGTCGGTGGAATGCTCAGCCACATATAAGTTAATTCAATGAACAGGTATTTCAGATGATCCAACAGCTGAACACTCTTCGTCGAAATCGACGGAGATCCAATGACTTCATAACTGTTATTGAACAAACTATATTATACAATGAAACAGTAAAAGTCTAGTAAACTGGCAATGTCCTATATTCTTTTCTACTCTAGGCACAAAGCCCGAAATTTTGGGAGAGGGTGCCAGTCGATTAGATCGACTCCGGTACGCAACTGGTACTTAATTTATCGACCCCGAAAGAACGAAAGGCAAAGTCGACCTCGGCGGAATTTGAACTCAGAACGTAAAGACAGACGAATACTACTAAGCATTTTTCTCGGCGTGCTAACGTTTCTGCCGGCTCGCCGCCTTGGCGATGTCCTATATTGGCGAATAGTAAGAATCGCTGAAACAACGAAATATGTTGATTGTAACGAGGAAGAAAATCTGACTTTTCTGGCAGAGGGTCACATAGTGAGCTACAAAGGGATGGATGGGAGGAGGGAAAGAGAGATGGAGGACACAGAGGAGTGTTTATTAGTGTTGATGGATAAATTAGCAGAGAGTAAGTGAGAAATAATAATTTTTTGCTGTTACGATAATTAACCTTCATTATAGTATTAATGTTTTTTCACTCCTACTTTGTACTAGATGTGAATTCAAACTGAATCCAGTACTGGGACTCTGGTTCGGGAGTTCCAGGGTCTGCGGAAGTGTAGAACCACTTCTTAACCCTTATTCTTGCCAGGTCTACCCTGACCGAAGAAGTAGCATCCGACAGGGCCCCAGCTATGAGTTAATTAGCATGTATCGGATTACTTCCGGAAGAAAGTTACTCACCGACACCTCAATGAATCCATGGCAGATGAAACCCTGGCAGATGAGCAGATGTAACACCAGACCAATACAAGTTTGATGGATAACTGAGTGGGACTGGCTCTGCACAAACTATATGTCCACTATAAAAATATTCATCGTGCAGGTTGTTCAGCAATGCCTTGTCGAAGCGAGAGAGAATCCATCGCTCACTCCTACTACTCTCAATCAATGTAGCTACCAACACTTGTAAATCTCTGTCTGTCTGTCTGTCTGTCTCTCTCAATTTCAATCTGATGAAGGTTTTGCTCAAAACGTCAAAATTTCTTCGATTGTTTGAATTATTTGTGCAAGGAACAGTAGCTGGTGAGCAACTGACAACTAGCTATATAAGAATCTTTTAAATTCTTCTTTGAAACCGCAAAAAATTGAGTTAAGTCGTTATATATACATACATCTGTATGTATCTAGGTGTGTGTGTATGCTTACACACATGCATACATAGTAAAGAGGCTACATCAATAATTCAAGGGCCAAGACTTTCATTCCATGGCATTTCCCAAATTCAGGGACATTCTTTTCTTTTCTACTCTAGGCACAAGGCCCGAAATTTTGGGGGAGGTGGGGCCAGTCGATTAGATCGACTCCAGTACGTAACTGGTACTTAATTTATTGATTCCGAAAGGATGAAAGGCAAAGTCGATCTCGGTAGTATTTGAACTCAGAACGTTAAGACTGACGAAATACCGCTCAGCATTACTCCCGGCACGCTAACGTTTCTGCCAGCTCGCCGCCTTTGTATAAATAAAATGTACACTCAAATCTATTGAGTTCTACTTCTCCCGTTTGTATAAAGTATCTGCATATGTGTGTGTTGTCTCCATTAAAATTATCGTGTTTGTCACACGAAGCATATTAGCACTTTACTATGTCTATGATATATTAAGCGCTTATGTACAAACATACAAAAAAGAGAATTAAATATGACTTCCTAATAACATGCATGCATTGCTACACACGCGCACACACACACATACACACACACACACACACACACACACACACACACACACACACACACACACACACACACTTCTAAATGTATTTATACTTACACTATGAACTTAGTCACAGTCTATGGAACGTACATGTATAAATAGTACGCTTATAAACGAGCTCGTGTAAAAAGTAGATTCCAGCCAAATGCTCTTAAGAGATTCGCTAAATATTTTTCTTTCTTTTTCCCATAAGACAGTGTTATCTAAGTAAAAGGAAACACTCTTTTCCTCATAGATTCGTCACGACATTATTTGTTACGTTTATGTTTAGACTTCACCGAAACCACCATTGCCCGCCATCATCAGTCAGTTCTATACTTAAGATATAATCCCTCACCGCACAAGCCAATCCTCTTTCGATATGTATTTATACTATATTTTTATTTCTAATTTATCCTTTATTTATTTATTTATTTATTTATTTATTTATTTATTTATTATTATTATTATTATTATTATTATTATTATTATTATTATTATTATTATTATTATTATTATATTATTATTATTATCATTATTATTACATGAACATATGCAAAGCTTATTTCAGGATCTTAAAATGTCAATGGCTGTAATTGGTAACTGTGTGTGCGTGTACGTACATTTTTGTGGCTACTGTGCATGTATGTATGTATGTATGTATGTATGTATGTATGTATGTATGTATGTATGTATGTATGTATGTATGTATGTACATGTATGTAGTATGTATTTATGTATACACACCCATATTCATGTATACATACAAACACGCATACTTACATATAAGAACTTAATACTTATAAAAATCCGGGTTTGTTTCTCATTTCTATATAAAATTAGTTGGTTCTTATGTTGAGCGTATACGTGCGCACGCGCGTGTCTGGTACATGAATACATACATGCGATATTTAATGGGTAACTTTTTAAAACAAATCCAAAATATAAAATTTTTAAAAATTGCGGAAAAGAGGAAGCTTCGCTTTTATGTGTGTGTGCTAGTGTGCGTGCGTGTGCGAGCGCGTATTGCTGAATCGTAATTTCTGATTCTTAAAACATGCATATCTGAAGAAATTACGCTTTCCAACGTACTAGATAACTTCCGATTCCATGCTATATGAGAACACACACACACACACACACACACACACACACACAACACACACACACACACACACACACACACACACACACACACACACACACACACACACACACACACACACAAACACACACGCACGCACGCACGCACAAATGTATATATCATCCATTTTCTCCACCCACTATTCCTGGGAGGACTATGGGGGTGGATTTAATGTCCTCAGGCACCTCTTCCATAGAAGCAACTCCCATTACATTTTCCTGGCTGGATTCCCAAGCGTAACCAACTGAAAGTATAGATATTTTCTAACCATCCCATTCTTGGTCTAGCGCTAGTCTCCTTGCCTACTGGTTCGGCTTGAAGAATTCCGCTTTGCGATTCTTTTCTGCGACATTATAATCACATGTCCGTAGTACCGGAGCTGTAATCGTTTTATAACCAGTAACCTTTTTCAAATGCCACCATACCTGTCGAATTTGGTAACGTTCTTGGAATTTCGAACCGTTTATTCAACCCACGGAGCATATGCTTCTCATGCCTGAGATATTATTCTCTCATTAGTTATCCTCGAACTTCTGATGATTAGCACTTGCTCATTCCACTTGACATAGAGTACATGCAGATTCAAGAATACCGTAATCCCTCGCCATATCGCGGTTCACCTATCGCAGTTTATTATTTAAGCTTACGTCGATTCCTCTGTGGTGTTGTTTTGCATTTATGATAAAATAAATATATATAAATTATAAAAATTAAAATAAAAAAAGATATACAGTACAGTACTGTTTCTACTTCACGAATTTTCATCTATCGCAGTGGGATTTGGAACGTAACACCCGCGATAGTCGAGGGATTACTGTATATGTAGATTCACTGGCCTAGCAACTGAACACACAACTAACACAAGATCAACGCTTTTATTCGATACCCTATAATCGCACAGAATAATTACGTATAGGCGTAGTAGTGGCTGTATGGTAAGTAGCTTGCTTACGAACCACATGGTTCCGGGTCCAGTCCCACTGCGTGGCACCTTGGGCAAGTGTCTTCTACTATAGCCTCCCCCCTACCAAAGCCTTGTGAGTGGATTTGGTAGACGGAAACTGAAAGAAGCCCGTCGTATATATGTATATATATAATATATATATATGTGTGTGTGTGTGTGTGTGTGTGTGTGTGTGTGTGTTGTGTGTGTGTGGGTATGTGTGTGTTTGTGTGTCTGTGTTTGTCCCCCCAACATCGCTTGACAACCGATGCTGGTGTGTTTACATTCCCGTAACTTAGCGGTTCGGCAAAAGAGTCCGATAGAATAAGTACTAGGCTTACAAAGAATAAGTCCTGGGGGTCGATTTGCTCGACTAAATGCGGTGCTCCAGCATGGTCACAATCAAATGACTGAAACAAGTAAAAGAGTAAAGAGAGTAATGGAAAGAAGCATTAAACCCAATATTTTTATGGTCCTATGTTTAACGTGCTTTCTTTCTTAATGATAGCCCTTCCCTCTTTTGTAGTGACCTATGTGCTAGGCTTACTGAACTAGTTATCAGCGTACAGTACCTGCACTGATTGTTTCAATCATTTTATCTTTATTGCTCCCTATCTGTTATCTTGCTTGTTCCCTCAGGGTTAGATAGAGTTTGTGCTGCCCGGAGCAGCCCTCAAGTTTGCTACCTTTATCCCAGGCCCCACCTATAAGCCTATACCAGCTTATACTGCAGACCCAAAAGTGACCCCTACCCCCACTAAAAGCGTCGCCCTAGGCAGATTTCCTTCCTCACTTTTGGCTAACATCAACTTTGCCTTTCATTCTTTTGGGGTCGAAAAAGTGAAGCACCATTCAAGCACTGGGGGCGATGTAATCGACTAACCCCTAAAATTGCTGGCCTTGTGCAAAAAGTTGAAACTATTATTTATAGCTGTAGGGCAAGCGAACAGACAGACTCGTTAAAGCATTGGAATAAATGTCTTGCAACATTTCTTCCGGCTCTTTACGTTCCGAGTTCGATTCCTGTTAAGGGCAATTTTGCCTTTCAATTTTTTGGGATCGATAAATTAAAGAACCCGTCAAATACTGGAGTCGATGGTATTGATTTTCCCCCCACTCCCATCAAAATTGCTGACCCTGCACTTAAATCAGAAATCATTATTTATAGCTGTATCCATTTCGAAACTTACCCTGAAAGTGATCTATAAAGTGTTACGTATAAAGCTTCAAATTTCTATCACATAATTAACATGTGAACGAATGGTATAGTGAATATTAAGTATTTGCATGTTAACTTCAATCTATGAGCTTCCATTAGACAACCACTAGACAACCTACTCAATGAAGTAGCTTGCGATGGAACTGGGCATTTCATAGACTCACGCAGCCTTAACGTAACCAAGTAGAACAGGGGTGGAGAAACCCCCGCAGGCGGGCGCAATTGCGCCCGCGAGCCCATTTTTTGCGCCTGCAAGCTGGTATACGTATATGTGCAAAATAGAGTAAAATTGTCAAGGCAGCGAGCTGGCAGAAACGTTAGCACGCCGGGCGAAATGCTCAGTGGTATTTTGTCTGCCTTTCATCCTTTCGGGGTCGATTAAATAAGTACCAGTTACGCACTATAAGCGACTTAATCCGTTTGTCTGCCCTTGTTTGTCTTCTCTGTGTTAAGCCCCTTGTGGGTAGTAAAGAAATAGGCATTTTGTCTGACTTTACGTTCTGAGTTCAAATTCTGCCGAGATGGACTTTCGGAGTCGATAAATTAAGTACCAGTTGCATACTGGGAGTCGATCTAATCGACTGGCCTCCTCCCCCAAAATTTCGGCCTTGTGCCTAGAGTAGAAAAGGATATAGTAAATTTTTCAATTATAAAATTTATACAATATTCGTATGCCTATTTGCGACATAGGTCGGGTTTCCACTACGACTTAAAACGGTTAGATTCGAACAGAAAATTGTCCGGTAATTTCCATTTGAATGGAAATTTTGTTTTCACTATAAAACACATATTACTATGTTTGTAACACCCCCTTGAGACCCAACTACACTCTAGTTGAAAAATATAAAATACCTCAACATCCTAAATTTAGTGGCGGCGTTAATGAAGATGTTACGCGTTAATTTAATGTCTTAAACTTATCTTTATTGATGTACCCCTAATTATACATAGATATATACAAGATTTACACAGATATAAAAGTTAGAACTTGTGCTCCGCCCGCGGACCTTTTTCTTTGAAAATTTTTGTCCGCCCTACTAAAAAGTTTCCCCACTCCTGAAGTAGGACTATTGTGACAAGTTTGGACCTTTGAATTATGGGCTCATATAAGTTTCTGTCTTGGGTCATCCTCGACAGAATTTGAACTCAGACCGTAGAAAAAAAAAGGGGGAGGGGAACGAACGTGGAAATCGAACCCACGATCTAAGAGTCGTGAGACAAAACTCTAATCACTAGGACACGCACCTTCACACACACACACACATACGTCTGTGTGTCTGTGTGTGACAGCCTACTCCCTAAATATAGGTTTGTGCGTACGTATGCGTTTATGTATGCGTCTAATATATGTATGTATGTGTGTATGTATGAAACCAATTGAAATGACGTAAAGCGGTGTAATAGATCTGATAAAAATATCTATAAACAATATTTACTACTAATACTGCGAGAAGTAAGTTTTATATTGTTGTTTATATCCAATATCGTCTTACACAGCAAGACAGATTTAGGTCGAAGTCTGTAAAATAGGTTCAGTTTGGAGGTCTTTTACTGTCTGAAGATTTACACATTATGTATGTGAGACCTTATCATTCATTTTTTTATCGTTATTATCAGCAACACACCAGCAAATTTCCAGAATATTATAGGTCAGACGCATAAGCTACTCGACACGGCGAAGCGAATTCTAGTTGTGATAATTCCATCTCTATCTATCTATCTATCTATCTATCTATCTATCTATCTATCTATCTATCTATCTATCTATCTATCTATCTATCTATCTATCTATCTATCTATCTATATATATATATCTGTCTGTCTGTCTGTCTGTCTCTCTCTCTCTCACTCTGTCTCTCTATCTCTCTATCTATCTATCTATCTATCTATCTATCTATCTATCTATCTATCTATCTATCTATATATATATATATATCTGTCTGTCTGTCTGTCTCTCTCTCTCTCACCCTGTCTCTCTGTCTCTCTGTCTGTCTATCTATCTATCTATCTATCTATCTATCTATCTATCTATCTATCTACCTTCCTACCTGTCTGTTTGCCAGCCTGTCTGTGCGCACGCGGACCTGTAAGCTTAACTGTGGTGCTTCAGAAGTTGGCTTCCCAACATATTTTTGGATCCAGTATCTATGTGATTCCTTGGGCAAGTGTTTTTCCTACCATAGCTCTGGGCCGACCAAAGCCATACGATCGGATTTGATTAAAAGAGACTGAAAGACGATACCGTTGTGTATGTTGATTCGCTAGCCTCTGCACGCATTTTTTTCTCTCCTTGTTTCTTTCTGTGTTTCTTTTCTGTGTATCTTTCTGTTGAAGAGCGTAGGCTCGAAACGTAAAAGACTTGTTTCATTTATATTCCTGAGCGCCATACTAATACAGTTGTTTGTTTGTATTCCACCTGCCTTCGTCTTTTGTTTATTTTCATAAAGCTTCCCGTTATATATATATATATATATCTATATATATATATATCTATATATATATAATATATATATTATATATATATATATACACACACACACACACATATACATATATAACTATCCGAGAACAAGCGTCTGTTAGCGTCTTCTTATCTTGGTATCACGTGATAGTCGTAATCGAGCGTCACCATCATGCAAGCATTAGTATTCCTTTCCAGTTTTCCGTGGAAAACGCATCTGGTTATGGAGAAATATCACCTTACTTAGATGTAAGTGAAGGTTGGCGTCAGGAAGGGCATCCGGCTGTACATAATACGCCTTAACGAATTCCATCCGACCAATGCGAGCATGGAAAAGTAGATGTTAAAATCGCTGTTATTGCTGATGGTGATAATGATGTATCTATAACCTGCCATTCGTGTGTGAGTGTGTGTCTGTGTGTGTGTTTCAGTCATTACACTGTGGCCATGCTGGGGCACCGCCTTGAATAATTTTAGGCAAAGGAATCGGCCTTGGTACTTATATTTTTTAAAGCTTGCGACTTATTCTATCGGAAATTTTTGCCAAATTGCTAAGTTACGGGAGCTTCTTTCAGTTTCCGTCTACCAAATCCACTCACAAGGCTTTGGTCGCCCCGAGGCTCTAGTAAAAGATACTGATCTAAGGTACTATGCAGTGCGACTGAACTAGAAAACACGTGGTTGTGAAGCAAACTTCTTACCACACAGCTACGCCTACTCATACGCGCGTGCCTTATGTAAGATTAGATTAAATTTTGCAATGTATTCAGTCCTGATTTCAAAATTCAATTATTTTTACACCACAGCTGTCACCAGAGAGGAAGGTGCATGCGTATTGCAGGACATTGTTGGAACGCTAAGCAAGACCTCATTAGTGATGCATTATTACGGATACCCTTAAGGCGACGAGCTGGCAGAAACATTAGCACGCTAGGCGGAATGCTTAGCGGAATTTCGACTGCCGTTACGTTCTGAGTTCAAATTCCACCGAGGTTTGACTTTGCCTTTCATCCTTTTGGGGTCGATAAATTAAGTACCAGATACGCACTAGGGTCGATGTAATCGACTTAATCCCTTTGCCTGTCCTTGTTTGTTCCCTCTATGTTTAGCCCCTTGTGGACAATAAAGAAATAAGAAACATTAGCACGCCGGGCGAAATGCTTAGCGGAATTTCGTCTGCCGTTACGTTCTGAGTTCAAATTCCGCCGAGGTCAACTTTGCCTTCCATCCTTTCGGGGTCGATTAAATAAGTACCAGTTACGCACTGGGATCGATATAATCGACTTAATCCGTTTGTCTGTCCTTGTTTGTCCCCTCTGTGTTTAGCCCCTTATGGGTAATAAAGAAATAGAAATAGGTATTTCGTCTGCCGTTACACTCTGAGTTCAAATTCCACTGAGGTCGAAATTGCCTTTCATCCTTTCGGGGTCGATAAATTAAGTACCAGTTACGTACTGGGGTCGATATAATCGACTGCCCCTCCACCAAAAAAAATGCCGGGCCTTGTGTCTAAGAATAGAAAAGAATATATTCAGTCCTGTCTTAAGACGGTAAGCTCTGATTTAAAGGAGTTTTAGGTGTTGTTTCCAGCTGGTTGAAACTCACTCGCTGGCTTGGTTTTAATATTGTTGTTTATAGTTATGGTTACCAAGCTGTAACTACGCCCCAACAACACCCTTAACGCCTCAATAATCACCTAATTCGCTTGATCTCATATACAAATAAATATATCTATCTGTAGATAGTGTCAAGCAGTCTACTTGATCTAGTTCATTCCAGAATTTTTTCTTGTTCTAATTTTCCGTTTCAGTTTTAACACTATTTTTCAGTTGAATGAAAGATATTTTTGTTACTGTTTTTTCCCCCATTTTCTTTTATACTTTTCGTATAATTATTTTTATTTTAAGAAGATTTTAAATTTCAATTATTTTTACACCACTGCTGTCACCAGAGAGGAAGGCGTATGCGTATTGCAGGACATTGTTGGAAAGATAAGCAAGACCTCATTAGTAATACATTATTATGGACACCCTTAAGGCGGCGAGCTGCCAGAATCGTTAGAACGCCGGGCGAAATGCTAAGTGATATTTCGTTTGCCGCTGCGTTCTGAGTACAAATTTCGCCGAGTACTTTGCCTTTCATCCTTTCGGGCCTTGATTATTATGGACACCTTAAACATTGATATACAAGGGCCGGCTGTGTATATCCATGTCGGGGTGTTATTGTTGCTTCGCAATAAATCAACTATTATGAAGTATGTTTCAGTCTTGACCATCTCAACTTTTTTTTCAGTCACGAGAATACGAGGATCACATCATTCAATGTATCCTTTCTCAAGATTTGGGTGTTTCTAGCAGGTCATCATACTATGTAGATCTGGGGGTGGAGAACATTTTTAGTATTACGTAGAAATTACCTTTCATGACTTTTTCTAACTTTGAGAGCCAATAGCTTGAGATTAATTTTGCTTCGGCTAACTCTCTCTTCAAGTGCCATACCTACAGGCGTCGGCGACCATGGACATTCTTGCCAGTTGTGATTTTTCTTAGGAAAGATACAGCAATGGTTTTCCGTTCTCTCCTGCAGGTTTATTTACAGTTTACTTCTCTAGTTTCTTGATCTCCTAAGTTTACACTTGAAGCTCAGTGTCTAACTAACCCTTAGGCAAGAGGACAGTTTTATTTGAAAGTGATATCGTAGCTTATCCACACAAGGCTTGTGTAACATGTCTCGGAGCCAGCCTGCCTTAAATATAGAACCGTCCTCGGCTATTTGATCCATAACTAGAGTCCTTGATAAATACTGCCGTTATGAGCCAGAGTGAACCTAAGAGTAGTGGTTGGAATATTGGTGATTTAGTG
>NC_042998.1:85011015-85033515 GCF_006345805.1 Octopus sinensis
GGAGCATAATTATTCTCAAATGTCATTGCCTTTGCAATGCTATTGAGAATTTCACCAATTTGAGATAATCACAATAGATTCATTAATTGAACTCTAGTATTATTAGCTGGAACTAAACACCTTGTGGTCTTTAGTTACAGCTCTTATATATTACGTGTTCAAATCCCACAGAGTTAACTATGCTTTTCATTTTACCAGGGCCAATAACATAATGTATCAGTCAAATGTTGGCAGGGTGGGATTGATATTATCAGATAGTCCCTCCTTCCAAAATTTTAAAACCTAGCGTTTATATTAGAAATAATCTTTTGTACTCTAGGTACAAGGCCCGGAATTTTTGGGGAGGCGGCCAGTCGATTAGATTCACCCCAGTATGCAAATGGTACTTAATTTATCGATCCCGAAAGTGTGAAATGCAAAGTCGATCCCGGCGGAATTTGAACTCAGAACGCTTAACGACATTTTGTCCGTCTTTATGTTCTGAGTTCAAATTACACCGAAGTCGACTTCGCCTTTCATCCTTTTGGGGTTGAGCACTGGGGTTAAATGCAATCGACTTAATCCTTCCCCCGAAACTGCAGGGAATTGTGCCTGTCAGAAGCGTTAGAGCGTCGAGCAAAATGCTTAGCGGTATTTCTTTCGGTTCACCGACGTCAACTTTGCATGTCACCTTTCAGCATCGATAAAATAAAGTACCATTTGAGCACTGCTTTTGATGTAAGTGGCCTTCCCCGGCTTCCCACAAAATTGCTGGCTTTGTGCCAAAATTAGAAAGAATTACTGATAAAATTAAGGCGGTGAGCTGGCGGGATCGTTAACGGATTGGAAAAAATGCTTAGCGGCGTTTCTTCCGGTTCTTTACCATTCTGAGTTCAAATCCCGCCGAGGTCAACTTTTGAGGGCAATAAAATGAATTACCAGTCAAGTGCTAGGTTAATCGACTGTCACCCTTCTTCTTAAAACTGTTGGCTTGGTTCCACAAATTCAAAGCAATTATAATTATTTTGCTTCTTTTTTGCGATGGCAATTCGCTATGACTCAGTCGCAGTATGTTGGTTTATTTGCTCTTTTCGCTAAGTAGGCACACAGCCTCAGATTTTAAAGGGTGCAAGGTGAAATAGATTGTGTGACGTTCATAAAGGTTTTTTAAAGTATATTAGTAATAAAAGAGAAGCAAAGTAGCTACAACCGCCAACTGAAAATGTGTCGCAGACTTCATTACGCATAGCGAGTGTAGATACAACCCTGGGGTGCAGATCTCTAAATGGTCAATCGACAAACTAAAAATAGCAGCCAGGTTTTCCTCAAATCACACCCTCCTGCCCATAAACAAACCAGGACACATTGAATAGTGGAGTCTTATATGTATGTATGTATGTATGTATGTATGTATGTATGTATGTATGTATGTATTTATGTGTGCATGTATCTATGTCTGCTTTTTCCTATATATATATTCGCACGCACACACACACACACACACACATACACACACACAACACACACACACACACACACACACACACACACACACACATGTGGAGGCGCAATGGCCCAGTGGTTGAGGCAGCGAACTCGCGGTCGTAGGATCGCTGTTTCGATTCCCAGACCGGGCGTTGTGAGTGTTTATTGAGCGAAAACACCTAAAGCTCCAACAAGGCTCCGGCAGGGAGTGATGGCGATCCCTGCTGTACTCTTTCCCCACAACTTTCTCTCACTCTTTCTTCTGTTGGTCTGCTCGCTTAGCCAGCGGGGTGGCGTCATTTGAAGGCTGAAACAATGCGAAGTGCATTGTGACCAGCGATGTGTAGCAACATCTGATAGCCTGGTCGGTCATGGATGTGACCTCGTGTGTACCGTTGGCGATTTTTTTCCTCTGTCTTCCCTTCTCTGGATCTTTACTTCTCCTATGTTTCCGATGAAGAGCTCCGCTCGAAACGTTAAACCCTCCTTCTTTCCTTCTTTCCTGAGCGTCCAATAATACTATATTTGTATCACGTCCTCGCGTTGTTGTGTTTTTTTGTGCTTTCTTGTTTGGATTAACTTTATTTATATATATATATATATATATATATATATATAATATATATATATATATATATATATATATCATCCTGGGTGTTTCGCCCTCCTGAGCGAAACACCCAGGATGTGACAGCTTGTGGGAGAGGGAGATGTACCGGAACTTGGCTGGTACTCATTTACAGCTTAGTAAACAGAAGCAACGTAAAACGAAGTGCCATTTTAAAGGACGCAACGCACAACGTGATTCAGGAATCGAACCTTGTAACTGTGAGGTCAACATCCTAACTCATTAAGCCACGCACCTAGATACGCTGTCTAAAATTAAAACTGAATGATCACAGCATAAACGCCTTTGATTAATATGTCAGCTCGATCAGGGCTGACGTGTGGCTAAAACAGCAATAGCAATAATTGCTTTTCTTGTACAGACATTTTACAGGCGTCTCAGCAAAAAATCGAGATGAGATAGTTCAATTGTACTGAATCTTGATTTAAGCTTACATGTTGCACAACACAAAATGAATATGTAGTTTGCGTATGCACCATTTGCCAGCGTTACCGATTCACTACGCCGTTCTGACATGGCATGAAAAGCATCATAGTCGTCGCTTATAAAGGAATATAACCTGCTTTCGTTAATTATCTTTCAGGTGTGCATATTTTGTACCGATCAAACGAAGATACCTTATCGGCCTGTCTACTTCCGATCCAGTCGAATACTGACGATGTGATAATTAGAAGAAAGAAGGCTGTACCAGCACTTGGCTGGTATTCATTTTTAGCTGAGCAAACTCGAACAGTGAAATGAAGTGTCTTGCTCAAGGACAGAACGCACAGCCCGTCTACGACCTAACGATCATGAGCTCAACACCTTAACTATGCACAGCACTATTGATTGCTGAAACATGATTATAACTGAACTATGAGCGTTACAAAAATGTAATTTTAGAATCCATGATTTAGGGCAGTTGTTGTCCAGGAAATTTAACATTGAAATACTAGTCCGCCATTGATACTGTATATGAATCTATGAATATCTTTGCCCATAAAAGTTTTTTTATTTTGTTTATATTTACAGTATAACGTTTATTGTGTTGGTGTTATATTTATAGCTTGTATTATGATTACACTGCAAAGTTAACCTTTCAACTCTATTTATCTGTTGTGTGTCATTGTTATCTTGGAATAAATTCTAAAGGGTAGAAAATACGGTTATAAAAATTGTGTTTGTAATACTAATACAACTGCATAAATAAAGACAAAGATTATTGTTTGCGTCAAGTGCACGTTGCTTTGATATATAATAATGCACACAACACACACACAAGTTTTATATGTATGTATGTGTGTATGTATGTATGTATGTATGTATCTATCTATCTATTTATCTATATATATAATTGTGTGTTGAGTTGAGAAGCATACAATATTACAATTTGTTTCACTGTTCAGATTTGAAAAGAAACATTTCATACACGCACACACATATATACTACAACCGTACATAAATTCATTCATACAAACATGAACGTGTGTGAAGGTGAATGTGTGTGTGTATGCGCGTGTGCATGCGTACGTATGTGTAAGCAGAATGTCTTGTGACAAGCAATATTCTTTGTCTTTATTGATGCAGTCGTTAGGTAGTTATGTAGAGTATAAGGAAATTGAGTGTGGACCAATAATTACCACACCGCACATAAACAGAGCCTCAAATTTGTAAATACCATGAAAGCAACAAACAGATAACTCAGGACAGTGTTAGAGTTGCTTTATAGTATTGAGTTGTCGTGCCGATTTCTAAAGGAAAGAAAAAGGTCAATAAATACTTGCCATTACATTTTTGATTAACCAAATATAAACCATTTTGTTGCACAATGCGTCTTCATCTTTCCTTTGACTTGAAAATACCCTCTTCCCACAATTGAGGTGACTTCATGGCAAAGAATTCATCAAGGTATCTTTTTACGTCATCTAAGGAATAAAAAATTTTACCATTAAGACTATTCTGCAGAGACCTGAATAAGTGGAAATCCGAAAGAGAAATATCTGGTGAATATGGAGGTGGGGGGTAACACATCCCAGCCGAGGTGCAGCAATTTTTTATCTCGTTCCCAAAGCACCAAGTGTCGAAAATGAACTTTCTTATCTTCCATTTTAAAGGGTTACAGAATTAACACAGGTCATAGGAACATAAACCTTCTTCCACGAAAAGACAGTTTAAGCTGTGCTCTAAATGGGGGTGTAGTAAAATCCTATTTTATGGACTCGACCATGTTCTAAAATAAATCGAAAGGTAAGCTACTATAAATCGGCACGAACTTTCCGGACAACCCAATATTTACGTTCTGAGTTTAAATCTCACCGATACTAACTTTCCCTTTCATCCATGCGGGATCGATAAAATGCGCTTTTTAAAGTTATCCCTACAGATTTTCTGTTGAACCTAGAGCCAACATGGGAAGTTAAAACGTTTCGTATACGAATACGTCTATGTAAACAATGCAATCGAAGAAAGAAAACTAGGTAATGGGAGGTTTTTTCCCCTTCTTCAGCACCACATCCAAACCATTGACCATCTACGAACACATTGCTTAAATAGCTGGCAAATATAACGGTGTGACACAATTAGATACACCAATTTTATATATTGAACACATTCCTGGCAACTGGTACGTACATATTAATTGCTTGTAGAGACACCGTATTTCATTATGCAATCATAATACACCACCATGGTAGTATATCACGGTTGCATAACGAAATACAGTCTCCCTACAAGCAATTAATCGATAAAATACGGTATCAATCAAGTACTGGAACTGATATGATCGACTAAACTTTTTCCCCCAATTTGCTCGCTTTGATGGATCGGTAGAATCGTTAGAACATTGAGAAAATTGCTTTACTGCATTTCTTCTGGCTCTTAACGCTCTGCCTTTAATCTTTTCAAGGTCGATAAACTCAACTAAAATTACTGACTTTGTGCCAAATTTTGAACAACAACAACAACAACAACAATAATAATAATAATAATAATAATAATAATAATAATAATAATAATAATAATAATAATAACAACAATAATAATAATAATAATAATAATAATTATTATTATTATTATTATTATTATTATTATTATTATTCAGTAGTTTTATTTTTATATCGTGCTTTCACTTCACTACCGAGCGCGGCTCTGTGTATCTTGGGTATGTGCTGTGATTTGCTGTGATACTCTGATGGTTACTGTATTGAAAGTGTTTTGCGTAGGATGTGTGCAGTGCCCAGTAGTGCAATTTTCTGTATGTTATATATATTTGTAAGTCCTGGTGTTTTTGTTATGTATTGTTATGTATTTGTCTGAATATTTTTTTATCATACCTAATGCGCCAACTACGATAGGAATTGTTTCTGTTTTTAGATTCTACATTCGAGTTACCTCTGTTTCCAGGTTTTTGTATTTTGAAAGTTTCTCCATTTCTTTTAGAAAAACGTTGTCATCTGCTGGTATTGATAAATCAATCAGGAAGAATTTTTTTCTTCATGATCTCTGACAACTAAATCTGGCCTATTGGCTTTAATCTCTCTATATGTGTGTATTGGCATATCCCAGAGTATGACTATTCATCTGATAAGTGTACACTAGGCACATGCATCACAACCATATGTGCGCGATATGGTGATCTCATATAAAGATAAACAGCACATGAGCTTGCAGGTGGGGCCCAGTTAGAATTTTCTTCTGGTCGAGTAGCCCATCCCGCTCAAAAGGTCCCTGAATAAGGATTGTTTGAGGATACTGAACGAACCACCTATGTTTCCAAAGGTGAATTATCCAAGTCTCTAAGAATTCCTTTTGACACACGGCTGTGATGCTCCCCCACTACTTCTGCTCGTGATCAGAGATGCACATATCATCACCCACTAAGGGACATGCTCAAATGGTTATGGTCAAACAACTGACAAGCAAATCTCTGGTATTGGGCAGAATATTTGCAGTAGCCCTATTATCATCATCATTTATTATTATTATTATTATTATTATTTATTATTATTATTATTATATTATTATTATTATTCTTTCTTTCCGAGACGACGGACGTGCGTAAAACAGCTCCGTAAGTTTTGTGCCAATTTGATTGGTAATTTCTCTAAAAGTTTTTACATTTTTCGATATTCGTGTGGCCAAGCCGACTAACTTCTTGCAGAGCTAGTTGGTTAGGCAAAATTTTACCCCATTGGGGGTAAAATCACTGTTTAAAATATTGACATTTGCATTTTATTTCAATTACACATTTAAAAAAAAAATGGCTATGAAAAGAGCAGTTAGCTCCTCTTTTCTTGTAGCATCACACCCTCCACACGAAAACATTTCATTAGCGGCTCCAAACCGCCCATTTCGTGCCTTAAAAGGCAAAGAAAAATCTTCGATAGAACATGTCATTCCAAAAAAGAATGAAAATGAAAACGAAGGCGTCATTTTTGACGTCTTCGAAGATTTCTCTCCTCTCCCCTCTACAAGCGTCCCAGTAGTGGAAAAAGAGGGAAAAAAGACAGTTGCAAAGCAAAGCAACAAAGATGGCGTCGCCTTGGACGTCAATCAAAATTTTCTTTCTCTTCCTTCCGTGAGTGCAACAGTAGGGGAAAAAGAAGAAAAGAAAATAACTAGCAACATACCGACAACACCACCAGTAACAACACAACAAGCCACCATAGCAATTTTGCTTCCATCACAAAACAAAACACAGAGCAAATTGAAATTACATTTGACGAAATAAAATCTGCAAATGGGCTGTTGAGAAAAGAGGGGAACAGTGTCTTCCTCAATACACCTCAACAACTCATAAACGAAACAAAAAAAACTGTAATTTATAAAGCTTTCGATAAGAAAAACAAAAAAATAACTAATGCAACACCCCAACAATTGGAAATGGCTCTTAAACCCATATGGGCCAAAAAGAGCTATGTCACAAGAGGGAAGCGTTACGGGACGGTGGAGGTTCGCTTCCCAACGAAAGACGATGCAAGGGCGCATGCCATTTCGCCCTTGCAAAATGAAAATTTCTTTCTGGTCCCATCATACCTTGAGCGGAAAGTACAAAAATTTAAAATTGATATAATACCCCCCGAACTCAGTATATCATGACTGGTGGCGGCTGCCCTCTATGACATAGAGGACACTGCCACTATTCTAGATGTTCGAAGGGTAAGAGAGAAGAACTGGTCAGGTATGGGTATTCAACTGCTGGTACAAATCCAGCAGGAAAACATTAATGCCATACCTGACTCAGTCATTTTACTAGACGGAACCAGGCTGCACGTTACTGTAGAGGGGCGAAAGCCAAAATGTTACCTCTGCAGTAGCGAAAACCACCTGAAGAAGGACTGCCCCATTCACAAAAAAAAGAATGGAGGCATACGACAAGAGGCAGCAGCAGCATCAACAACAACAACAACAACAGCACGAAACACCAAAGGCTGCAACACCACCAACACCATCACCACCACCACGACAAACGACACCACCTCCAACAACAACCACCAAACCAACACCAACCCCAACACCAAGAAAAACGACAACAAAAAAACAAGGAGAAACACCACAACCATCACCAATAGACACAGCAACACCACCGCTACCAGCAGAACTAACAAAAATCTTTCGCCCTGCTGATGAAGCGGACCCGATAGCCATCCCCTTTCCGGATCTGAACAGCTCGGATTGTGCGAGCACTGATACCGAGAAAGGGGAATGGCACACAGTGCCTCCAAAGAAGAAAAGGAGGAAAAAACAAAAGGACACACAGGGGAAGCACGGGTTTGGATGGTCTGCCCTACGAGCTTTACACTTCAATGCCAAACTTGTTTGCGGGCCTGTTGGCAAACGTCTACTGCAACTGGCAGCAAAACGGGAGAATTCCTGCTTTTGTCTGTCGAGGGGTGGTGGCTTTGCTAAAAAGGACCCAAACAAGGGGGACATTATAGGGAATTTTCGGCCCATCACTCTGCTCAATGCAGAGTTGAAGATTTTGGTCAAGGTGCTAGCCAAGAGATTGGCGCTTGTCGTGGACAAGCTGGTTGGCAAGACGCAGACATGCGCCGTGCCGACCAGGTCGATACACGACAACCTCCATCTCATGCGCTACATCATAGAGAGGGTGGGTAACGACGCTGGCGCGGGTGGGGCTTTGATCAACTTAGATCAGAGTAAAGCCTTCGATAGGGTCGACCATCGGTACCTGGCAGCTGTTCTCAAGGCAGCCGGCTTCGGTTCAGTCTTCCGCGGGTAGATCGCTGCTTTTTACAGCAACATCTGCTCGGTGATACGGGTGAACGGTCACCTTTCGGAACCGTTTGACATCTCGCGTTCGGTCTGCCAAGGATGCCCTCTCTCCTCCCTCTTGTACATATTGACTCTCGAACCCATTACTGCGCAAGTTGGAGGCTTTGTGGGGTATCACGCGCGATCTAGGAGGCGGAAACAGCGTGTCTGCCTATGCCGACGACGTCACCGTGATGGTGTCGAGCCATAGGCATATTGGCCTGATTGGCGAGACACTAAACGAGTACGAAGCGGTGACAGGGGCAAAGATTAACGCGGAAAAGTCTGTGGGCTTGCTACTGGGCACCTGGAGAGGCAAGCCCATGCCGTCCAACAGCGTTGTAGGGCGCTGGACAGACGGACCCGTTAAACTGCTCGGGGTCTGGTTCGGTCCGACCCTCTAGGTGGATAAAAACTGGGAAGAAGTGACGAGCAGGGTGGCACATCTCACTCAGAAATGGGCCGAGAGGAAGCTGTCCCTGAAAGGTCGAGCGGAGGTGGCGAATGCATACATCGCATCCGTCATCTATTACAGCTTGACCGTCGTCCCTTGTCCCAACCGCTGGTTGGCCAAGCTGGTACGCCTGCTCTTCGACTTTTTGTGGAAGGGTCAGGTGCCATTGGTCAGGCGATCCATCTGCTGTCAACGACCGCTGAACGGAGGCCTTGGCATGCCGTGGTTACTGATGCGTAGACATGCGCTCAGGCTGCGACATCTCAAGCGTTTCCTAGACGGTGATCAGGTGTGGTCGTCTTTTGTCAGACGCGACTTTCCGCAGCTCGTCTCTTTGACAGAGCTGCAGACCTGGATCAAACGTAGACCGAGAAAGGGCGCTTGGCACCTCGAGTGCCGTCCAGCTCTCTCCGCCAGGCGGGTAATGCGATCGGTTTTAGTTCCACTCTAGCGTTCTATAGAGGGTTAGTAAAGGAAAAATGCGACGACATTCTCGGGGTAACTCTAGGCGTTGATGATAACGAACTGAGCGGTCTGTTCGGAAGGACTTTCGGGCCGGGGCCAATGGATAATTTCCAGAGGTCGCTCGCCTGGCAGTGCTACCGAGGGGCTCTGCCTGTTCGGGATAAACTCTACTGGCACGGAAGTGCCGTCAGCCGGGCCTGCCCGAGGTGTTGCCAGGACAACGAAACCGTTCTGCACGCACTCGTCCAGTGCCCGAGTATTGCTGAACTATGGGTTTATGTCGAACAGCTACTGTCGCGTATAGGACGGATCCGACTATCAGCCGAATCCATAGTGAAGATTGCTCCGCCGACCTCCTTTAACAAGGAGGGCGAGGCCGTTTTCCTGTGCCTAGTGGCTGTGGCGAAAGAGATTGTATGGTGGACCCGCTTGAAAGGGCTAAAGTCAGACACTTTCCTCTTTGGTCAAGGCCTCATCAACTTTTTCAAGTTTCACTTGAAAAGGAAGATGAGGTTAGAGAGGAGAGTGCTGTCCGATAGCAAGTTTTCTGAAAGGTGGGTGAATTGTGCGAGAATGGCCAGTATAAATGGACCAATTCTCAGGTTTCGCCTGTGATTGAAAAAGGTTTTATAAAAGGAGAAAGGGGCTCTCTACCATCCTTTTGACCAGGCTCCCGTTGGCTTTTATGGGGTTTTTTCCACCAGGAACCTTTCGAAGCGCCTCCCCCTATTGGAGTTTTTCATTGTTATAATCTTTCGTTGTTAAACAGTTTTTACTCGGATTTTTTCAAAAACGGACAAAACGGACAAAACCCTTTGTAACCTTTCGTCCTGTTTTGTCCCTATATGTTTACTAATCATGCGTGTCAGCCCTTGTAGCCAATAAAAAGAATTAATTATTATTATTATTATTATTATTATTATTATTATTATTATTATTATTATTATTATTATTATTTACATCGATGGGATTTTATTGAATGAAGTTACATTTAACAATCGAAATACAACTTTGACCTAAGAGGTTACTAATTCATTTGCGACTGATCTTTCATCCCCACATATATAATGGTGCACTATCATTTAGAAATTGTCTTTGTTGTAATTAAAGAATAATTTAATCGCGAAAGAGCAGTGTCCATGTCCTTCTCAGCCCACCGAAGACCGGTGAGATTGATATCATTCATGGGCTCATGGTCCACTGAAACTCATGTAAGTTGACGGCTGCAGGAAAAGACGTGAGCACAGAGGATTATTTGCTGATAAACAACATTCCGAAGGGGTAGAAGTGGTGGATGTGGTGGTTTGTCCTCTGATTTAAAGGTTGGTCACAAGATGGAGATGAGAGGGAGAAGAAAGACAAATGAACCGGTCGTATATCAGTGAAGGTAGCTTGAGACCAGTCACTCTAGAGAAGCAGAAGCCATTGTATTACAATTATTTTACATTTCAGTGTTTTTTGTCTGCGAAGTGCAAATACTCTTGATGTGCATATATATATATATATATATATATATATATATAATATATATATATATATATAATATATATTGTATAAAGGGCATTATTACACATAAATGCCTCACACTAGGAGGGACAAAGTCATTACTACCAAAAATTATAATTTTTGGTAGTAATGACTTTGTCCCTCCTAGTGTGAGGCATTTATGTGTAATAATGCCCTTTATACAATATAGATATAATTAATTTGTTCAAAAGAAAAAATTATTTTCGGATTCTTTTCTTTATGAGGTTTTCACGCTAGCTACCCGATAATTTCTTGTTAAGATCCCTTATTAAGAGATTATCCTTAATTGTTAAACTTATATATATATATATATATTATATATATGTATATATATATTATAATATATATATATAATATATAATTATATATATAATATATTATATATATATATATAGGTATATGTATATGTATATATATATATGTATATATATTATTATATATATATATATATATATATATATATATATATATATATATATATATATATATATTATATATAATATATATATATATATATATATATATATATATATATATATATATATATATATATCTATATATATATATATATATATATATATATATATATGTGTGTGTGTGTGTGTGTGTGTGAAGGCGCAATGGCCTAGTGGTTAGGGCAGCGGACTCGCGGTCGCAGGATCGCGGTTTCGATTCCCAGACCGGGCGTTGTGAGTGTTTATTGAGCGAAAACACCTAAAAGCTCCACGATGCTCCGGCAGGGGGTGGTGATCCCTGCTGTACTCTTTCACCACTCTTTCTCCCACTCTTTCTTCTGTTGGCCTGCTCGCTTAGCCAGCGGGGTGGCGTCATTCGAAGGCTAAAACAATGCGAACGCATTGTGACCAGCGATGTGTAACAACATCTGATAGTCTGGTCGGTCACGTGATCACGTGAAATATATATATATATATATATATATATATATATATATATGTATGTATGTATGTATGTATATATGTAGGTATTTATTAGAGGTGTTTAAAACCTCTAAGGAATGGTTAAATCCAAAGGCGCTCCTGGTGATTACCTGCGCAGGTACAGTCCTTAATTAAATTAATGGCTTACTAGCGCAAACGACCAACCTCTTCCTGTTATTTTTCCTCCATTTTCTTCTTGCATATATATATGTATGTGCATAAAATATATAATGTGTCAGTATATGTACATATTTGTGTGTGTGTGTGCGTGCTTGTGCGCGCGTATATGTTTGTTTTTGTGTCTGCGATTTGTGTAAGGTTAAAAAACATAAAAAGAACAGTGAAATCTAAGGTTTGAGAAATGTAGCACTAGTTTTACTGCTAAAGTTCAAATGAGAGTGCCTTAACGTTTCGGGCGTTAGATTTTCATCAGAAAAACATAGGGAAATAAGAGCATGCGTAGAGAAAGATAGGAGTGTATAAAAAGAAAAGAAAAATTTTTACAAAATGACAAAACAAAAAATAAAAAGGAAAAGTGGCGTAGTAGGAAAGAATATATGTGCATGTGAGCGCAATGTCTTTTATCTTTGGCATTTCTTGGTGTCAAGTATCTGGCTACATTGTATTTATGTATTCTAAGATGACTGTAATAAGCCTATTTTTGACCCACTAGAACGTTAACATGTTGGAGAAAGGTCACCACTGTAAATATGTTGGGCAGAAATCCCCACTTTAAACAGCGCCAACACTAAAATTTATGAGTGTAATTTATGAGAACCTTGCAGTACTGGGTTCAACTCTCTAGCTACATAACATGAAAAACTGACTTCCACAGTTTCACAACTTGAAGACTAAGACGTCAGTGGTTCTGCCGACACCTAATGACTTATGGAAATTATGACATTTTAATTTTTATTGTTGTTTGTTTAGTTCAGCCCTGATTTAGCAGATCTGTAGTCAAAGGCGTTCCAAAGTGACAATCCAGTCTTTTAATCGAGTAGTATACGTTCAAAACCACATTTTCCTCTTTTAAAACAATGGGCTCTGATTTAAAGAAAATTTTTGCAGTTATGTCTAGCAGTTCGAACGACTGCTTACTAGCATTTGGTTGAGTAGGGTGTTGCTATTTATTAAGACTCCTTTCCGAAATTAGTTTCCTTATTGATTCCATAGTTGTTTTAAAGACTCTCGTGACAGTGAGTTCCATAATGCAGCAAATGATGCGGTTATCAAAACATAGAAGGGTTGCATACATTTCAGATCAGCAAACGGAATTTGAAATCAAGTTGTGAGGTTAACAGCGTTCATAGGACGTCAAAATCAAACGAACAGTCTTGTGTTGCTCAACAAAAAATGCGTATGAATTCATTGGCAATGACGCAGGTGTATTACTAATAAATGGACCACAAAAACCTGTTTCAAAATCACTAGCGTGATATATAGTCTTAATGCAGAACTACCGCGAGTTAGTAATTAAATTCTGTTACCTAGGAAACGTGATCGATACAAAAATTGGGACAGGTAATTCTATAATAATGAAGCTTTGTTGTGGTTGGAAACTATTCAGAATGCTTCTTGCAAATCTGATCAACTAAATGTATTGCCTTACATATTAAATGAGTTAATTGTGAGTTTATGCTTGGAAAGGCATGTTCCATGATAGAGATTTGGAAAAAAAAAGGAAAATATCTAAAAGAATAACTGAAAGAGGAAGAAACTATTTTGACATTAAACATGTAATAGCATAATAATCTTGAAAGATCAAGCCACAGAATAAGCGTCATCCATGAGACAACGAATCAGTTTTAGTAGAATGGCGTTGTGTGGGTTTTAGCCGCCCTGTGCGGTCACTCCCACATCCTTGAATGTAACATCATACCTTCGACACGTATATAAAGTTGCCGCCCTGTGCAGTCCGCATATCCTACGCTACGCCACTGTTTCAACATATAGTTTATTATCTTTTAATCTCATGGTAAATAGTTATTGTCTGTCTTAGATTGAAGTCTTCTTTCTCCAAACAGATCGTTGCTTTTTACTAACGTTTGAAATATAGTAATAGCTGGAACTAGGTGTATGTGCGTGTACAATGAATGTATGTGTATGAAACCACGGTATAATAGTTGAGAAATGGAAATAACAGAAATGAAATAACATGGTTGGATTTTGTGAAAGAGTTAGACACTCAGCGAATAAATGCAAAATAAATTAAGAAACCCAAAGACTCCTTGCAGCAACAAACAATACACATCACCATATTAATTGATTGAAACAATATTCTGAAAAATGGAAGATAACATAGACAGTAGTTGAGATAGTAAATTTATTGGTATAATTTTATGATTTGTTGTTGAGCATCAAGTCAACTCTGAACTAGCAAGCCTATAATGAATAGTCTCCATCTCATCTTTTATTTGTGCATAATTTAGGGTTATATTATTCAATGTTACCTTTCGTTTGTTGAGTCGGAGGTGTGTGGTTCCTAACAAATGCATCTAGCAGTAAATGCCTTGTATATGAACACACAATTCATTGCTGTAAAGAATGAGAGTATTGTAGAATTAATACGTGCTTTCTTAGATTATAATGCTAAGTTCTATGGTTTTAAAAATGGTTAACTGGAAACATTTCCAGTGCTTAGCCTTAAACCAGAGTCTTCCTTTCGTCCAGTCATCATAGTTAGCTTTATCAGTCAGCTCCAAGATTCTGGTTCTCGTTACAGGTTACATACATTAGCTTGTATGTCCTCTAAACTTTCCAACCACAAACTCCCTTAAGCAGATGGATAACTTTTTTGAACTACATTGAACTTTATTACGGAGGTTTCAAAAGTTGACCTCAGGATTTCATTGCTTTTAATTGATATTAATCCCTTAGAATAAAGTCAACGTTGCCGGAACAGGGAAGCATCGAGCTACAATACATTCAAACAGCCAGTTCAGCTTTAAAAGATGTATGATTTAGTAGTTGTTTAGCTCTCAGATTAGCCGTGATCGAACAGACCTGTAATCAAAGGCACTCGAACAATTTTATTCTTCAAGCAAAGTATATCTAGAACTATGTTAAACAATGTGTTTTCTTCTTTATGGAGAAGATAAGGTTTGATTGTTATTACGAGCATATATAGTGACTACTTAGAGCAGTGGTTTTCAACCGTTTTTTCAACCCCTTTGATTCCTGTCTTTTTTTTAACCCTTTTGATTACTGTTTTACTTGGAGGGGGACCCTCATAGCCATTCAATGTCTAAAAATTCCTGTTATATTTTGTAATTCAATATTATTAGGAATTGTATATACTTAAGGCGGCGAGCTAACAGAATCGTTAACACGCCGAGCAAAATGCTTAGCGATATTTCGTCTGTCTTTACGTTCTAGGTTCAAATTCTGCCGAGGTCGACTTTGCCTTTCATCCTTTCGTAGTCGATAAAGTAAGTACCAGTTAATGTCATCGACTTGCTCTATCCCTCGAAATTGCTGGCTTTGTGCCAAATTTTGAAACCATTATCAGGAATTGTATAAAAAATTGTAGAAGCATAAACAATTTATTACACATAAATTTTAACAACAAAATCTTATATGGCCCTCCAAGCGTCATATGGACTCCAGTTAAAAACCATTAACGTAGAGGATGTTTTGTCTGCTTGTAAATATATATATATATATATATATATTATATATATATATATATATATTATATATATATATATATATATATATATATATATATATATATATATTATATATATATATATATATATAATATATATATATATATATATATATGTATGTATGTATGTATGTATGTATGTATGTATGTATGTATGTATGTATGTATGTATGTATGTATTGTTACTGTATTGTACTTGGTTATTTGATCTCTTGTCTCTTTAATTTATATTTGTTTAAAGAGACCATTGTCTTGTATGTTCTTTATTTGTTTCCGTAAATTTATCATTCAATATGTTTAATGATTTTTTTTTATATTTTGAATTCCAGTTTACATATTGGCAGATTAAAACGACATCAATCCAAGATGGGACAAGGTAAGTGTCTTAAAATACATTTCTTTTAGCTTGGCATTATAAAGATCGCTTAAGGCGGCGAACTGCTTAGCGGTATTTCGTCTGTCTTTATGTTCTGGATTCAAATTCCGCCGAGGTCGATTTTGCATTTCATCCTTTCGGGATCGATAAATTAAGTACCAGTTGCGTACTGGGGTCGATTTAATCGACTGGCCCCCTCCCCAAAAAATTTCGGGCCTTGTGCCTAGAGCAGAAAAGATTATACAGGTTGCTAGTTTTATATAAACAGAAATACGGATTCATTGCGGGTAGTGTTTTAAAAACACCGAAGGACTGAAAGTGTACATTGATGCTGACGCAATTAGAAACAAGAACACATTTACATTCAGAGTTCTAAACTTTGATATTATTATAAAGTGAACAGGATGATCCGAGAAAACCTTTAATGCTCTGCTTCAGCAAATAGTATAAGACTAGTAGTTCTTTTATTTCTCAGCTCTTCTCGCTGGACAGCGTTCTACAAACTCCCCTTTTGTATGTTTCAAATAAAAGTCTATTTCCCGCTGTAGTTTATTATCCATGTTTTCTTATGCTATTCTCTCACACTATGTGCTTCTTTCTATGTGTGGACTAATAATACCATCGTGTGAAATTTATACGGAAATTACAAAAGAAAACAAGCACATAGATAATGGTTTAAAACTTTGGCACAAGGTCAGCATATTTTTAAAGTTAAAGGAAATTGGTTACATCGACCCCAGTGCTCACCTGGTACTTATTCTATGAATCCCAAAAGAATGAAAGGCAATGTCCACTTCGGTGACATTTAAACTCAGAAACGTAAAACCGAAGTAAAGTCGCTAAGCATTTTGTCTGGTGTGCGTTAGCTCGTCGCCAAGAACTTCTATAATGAAATTTTATTAAACCCTGGTGCATCATCAGCTCCCTGATAAAACGACGTTAGCAAGTTTCTGTTCCCTGATAAAACAATGTCCTACTCTTATTCTAATCCCGACATTTATTTTTCTTGAAAATGTGTCTAAAATATATGTATCAGATTTAGGTATTTTATTTCATGTAAAAATCATGACCGGTCTAAACATCCAGCACCTCCTTTGTGAGCTCACGTCGATCCCAAGGGGTTACTATTGTCCAGGATAAGAGTTACTGGTATAGACAATGCAAAAGAAAAAGAATTGAATAATTTGCCGTGAGGAACAGACAAATCTAACGTTTCAGACAAGACTCATCATTAAAGAGAGTGGGGAAGGAAGGAAGGTGGAAAGAGAGAGTTGGGGAGGAGAGAGAGGGAGAGAGAGAAAGAAAGAGAGAGAGAGAGAGAGAGAGAGAGAGAGAGAGAGTCAAAAGTTCGATATTCTAACGTTTCTGTCAAGTCAGCAAATATAACTTTAAAAGAAATTGGTTTTATTTCATTTTGCTTTGAGGCAAAATGAAATCAAATCAATTCTGGAAGAGAACAACATGTCACTAGTGTTTATTTCATCGACCCTAGAAAAATGACAGAATCGACTCATGCAGAGTTGACTCTTGACAGAGTTGACACAGCAAGCAGATCGACAAAACTAAATCAATTACGGCATTTAGCTGTTGATTAATTGTTGTTTAACGCCAGGTCAACCATAATTTAACCGAACTATGATCAAAAGCATTCCAATAGTGACCTTTTTAGGAGTATCTAATACCGCATTTTCAAAGATGCCCTTCTCATTCTCTGGACAATGGGTGTCATTTCAGAAAGATTTGATTGTTGTTTCTAACAGGTCGAGTAACCACGTGATCCGTTCATTTAATCGTTTGCTTGCTTATATGGCATTTAGTCTGGAACGTTAGCATGATTACTAAATTCCTATTCTTAGGTCTTTTATTATTTTCCGTCATTTGACTGCGGCCATGCTTGGACACTGCCTTTAGTCGAACAGATCGACCACAGGACTTATTCTTTGTAAACCTAGTACTTATTCTATTGGTCTCTTTTGTCGAAGCGCTATGTTACGTGGCCGTAAACACATCAACATCAGTTGTCAAGCGATGGTGGGGGGACAAACACACACACACGTATATATATGTATACATATATATACGACAAGCTTCTTTCAGTTTTCATGTACCAAATTCACTCACAAGGCTATAGTAGAAGACTCTTGCCCAAGGTGCCACGCAGTGGGACTGAACCGGGAACCATGTGGTTGGTAAGCAAGCTATTTACCACACAGCCACTCCTGAAGATTAATAAAAACAACTTTAAACAAATAAATGCAGGATGTTCAGAGAAGTACAACGACAGAGGACATCTATTAACGGAGTAGAGAATATTTCATTTATTCACGGAATGTGTTTACCATTATATCTATCATCAGATCTGATTCATGCATGATTTTGATAGTTACCAGACCAATAGAATCGCATCCTGAAGCTGTTCGCTGCTGATTTAATATTATACGTTGGTATCACGATCATCCAACACCATCTCAGCGTATTTCACCTTATTAATCTCTATTCATCTAAATGTCACTTCCATATGCGAGAGGTTTTGCGTACATGTATACTTGTGCAAGTGTATGGATATGTTTGCAAATCTTCCTGTGTTTATATCATCAGTATCGCTATTTACCATTCGAAATCCCTCGCTCGTAGTTTTTAAAAAAAATCTCTTTGTAAGTATATTTCCTTTGCTTTATGCTTTATAAGTCCTTTCTTTATTTCTTTATTTAATCAGCTATTCTTTACATTCAGTCATATGTCAGGTCTCCGCTTGGAGCTACTGGTAACATGTAACCCAGTACAACCTGTTACATGGTCGGGTCGTTGGCGACTAAACTGGCAACCCCACCAAGATTTCTTGGTGAGGAGGGTGATTTGGACACCCAGCAGGACTAAAAACAAAACCTGTCAAAGGGCAGAGGAACTCTCTCATGAGTCAATGGCCATCCAAAATCCGGAGTGGAGCCCCTAAGGCGGTTGGATTGCGCCATGCGTGCCACCTTCCGGCAGCTCCTGCATCTTGGTCTACCCCCAGTCGTCTTGACTTTGTCTTGCCACTGGATCCGGCGCACCAGGACGAGAGAGTGAGGCTGATCCTGCGCAAGTCACCCTCACTATAATCCAAGTCACGCGCATGTCACGACATCATGACGCCATGACACCATCCCAAAGTCCTGTGGCGATGGGGAAACGGCGAAGTAGCAGGTGAGGATACACTGGGAGCTGCAGTCGTGAACCCACACACAGGCGGCTCAGGACATGTGGTCGCCCCTCACTGAACTGAGGCAGCAGTGGAGTCCGGTAGCCTCCTGAGTGACCGAGCAGCCCTCTTCAGGATCGCTCTGCTCGCCTCCCCAGCATGAGGACGGGGCTAGAAAAGGTTGCCCTAAACATAGCCTGCCTCACCTCACCCTGGTCAGCAAACCGCGGCTGGCGGGGATCCTTTCCAAGCGGTCGAAACAAAGAAAGAAGAAAACAAACAAAGGTGCTCACTTTCGCAACTTGGAACGTGAGAACTCTGCTTGACAACACCAAAGCGGACAGACCAGAGAGACGAACTGCCCTGGTGGCCAGAGAACTGAGCCGATACAGTGTCGATATTGCAGCACTGAGCGAGACCCGCCTTGCGGACAAAGGCCAGCTGACAGAGACAGGCGGCGGCTACACTTTCTTTTGGAGTGGTCGCAGCAGCGAAGAGCGTCGTGAGGCAGGTGTTGGTTTTGCCATTAAGTCAGTACACGTGCGGAAACTGGAAAGCCCCCCCCCCGAGGGTATCAACGATCGGCTGATGAAGATGCAGCTCCCACTTGGAAACAAGACTAGTGCGACCATCATCAGTGCTTACGCCCCCACCATGACCAACCCTGAAGAAGTTAAGGACAGGTTCTATGAGGAACTCGACTCCCTCATCACGTCAGCCCAGCCTGGGAAGCTCATCCTCCTTGGGGATTTTAACGCCCGTGTCGGGACTGACCACCAAGCCTGGCATCGCGTACTGGGAAAGCAAGAAATCGGAAAGTGCAACAGCAACGGACAGCTCCTCCTGCGTGCGTGTGCCTCTCATGATCTTACCATCGCCAACACCTTGTTCCGTCTGCCAACACGCAACAAGACATCATGGATGCATCCACGCTCCAAACACTGGCATCTGATAGATTACGTCATCGTCAGGGCGAAAGACAGGCGGGACGTGAGACTGGTCAAAGCCATGTGCGGAGCTGACTGCTGGACGGACCATCGCCTCATCATCTCCAGGATGGATTTCAACATCCGACCTAAGAGAAGACCACAGGGTCAGAAAGTGACGAGGAAGCTTAACATCACGAAATTAAGGAACCAGCTGACTGCACAAGATCTCCAGTCACGTATGGACAGTAAGCTGTTGGACATTCGGAGTGACCAGTCCAGCATCGATGAGCAGTGGGAATCATTCAGGGACACGGTTCATTCCATCGCCCTTGAAACTCTGGGCCAAATTACGAGGAACCACCAGGACTGGTTCGACGAAAACGACCAGGAAATCCAAAAGCTCCTGGAAGAGAAACGCCGTCTGCTGCGGGCTCACCAAAATGACACCACCTGCACGGCAAAGAAGGCCGCTTTCAACAACATTCGCAGCACAGTCCAGGCTAAACTCCGCCTCATGCAAGACGCATGGTTAAGCGCCAAGGCGGATGAGATTCAGGGATACGCAGACAAACACGACACCAAGAAATTCTACGAGGCGCTGAAAGCTGTCTATGGACCGCAGTTCTCCTTTGGATCAACCCCCCTGCTCAGCTCAGATGGAACCTCACTCCTGACTAACAAGAGGCTGATCCTGGAGAGATGGGCGGAGCACTTCAACATCGTGCTCAACCGACCAGCCCAGATCAACGAGGAAGCCATCGCACGACTCCCCCAAGTGCCGACAAACCACGAGTTGGCTGTTCCCCCTGCAGTCGGGGAGTGAGCAGAGCCATCAAAAAAATGTCCACCGGCAAAGCTCCAGGCTCTGACGCCATCCTGCAGAGGTGTTCAAGTCGGGCGGCCCCACCATGATCAGTCAGCTCACCAGCTTGTTCCAGTCGATGTGGGACAGGGAACAACTCCCTCAAGATTTCCGGGATGCAACAATCGTCCACATTTATAAGCGGAAAGGAGATCGGCAGTCCTGCGACAACCACCGAGGTATTTCCCTCTTGTCCATAGCAGGCAAGATCCTGGCCCGGGTCCTGCTTGACCGCCTTCTGGAACACTTGGAGCAAGGACTTCTCCCTGAGAGCCAGTGTGGCTTCCGTGCGGGTCGAGAGACCACTGACATGATATTCGCCGCCCGCCAGCTCCAGGAGAAATGCATGGAGCAGCACCTTGACCTCTGCATGACCTTTGTTGACCTCACCAAGGCCTTTGATACAGTCAGTCGGGAGGGACTATGGAGGGTCATGGGAAAATTTGGTTGCCCCAGCAAATTTATTGCAATTGTCCGCCAGTTCCACGACGGAATGACAGCCAGAATCCTTGAGGACGGCGACTCATCTGAAGCCTTCCAGGTGACCAACGGAGAAAGGCAGGGCTGTGTCCTGGCCCCAACACTGTTCAGCATCATGTTCTCGGCAATGATGTCCGACGCCTTTAGGGACTGCAAGTCCGGTATCAACATCAAGTACAGGACAGACGGGAAACTTTTCAACTCCAGGAGATTGCAGGCTGTCACAAAGGTGAGGGAGACAGTCGTCAGAGACTTTCTCTTTGCTGACGACTGCGCCCTTAATGCAATCGATGAGCAGGAGATGCAGCTCGAGATGGACAGGTTCTCATCAGCCTGTGACAACTTCGGTCTCACCATCAGTGCAAAGAAAACCGAAGTGATGTTTCAGCCAGCCCCCGGCAAACAATACCATGAGCCTCAGATAAGGGTGAACGGACGGATCTTACGAGTGGTGGAAAACTTCACCTACCTGGGCAGCACTCTCTCCTGCAATGCCAACATAGATGCTGAAACCATCAACAGAATCTCCAAGGCAAGCAGCGCGTTTGGGAGACTGCGAAAGAAAGTCTGGGAGCAGAGAGGAATCAGCCTCAACACCAAGCTGAAAGTCTACCGGGCAGTCGTGCTTACCACTCTACTATACGGCTGCGAGACGTGGACTGCTTACCGAAGGCACGAGCGCCAGATAAACCACTTCCATCTCAGGTGTCTTCGGAATCTCCTTCACATCCGCTGGCAGGACAAAGTCCCAGACACGGAAGTTCTGAAGCAGGCAGATCTCCCTAGCACCATCACAATCATGCGCAAGGCCCAGCTGAGATGGGCGGGCCACGTCTCCCGCATGTCCGACACTCGCATCCCAAAACAGCTCTTCTACGGTGAACTCGGCCAGGGCAGGCGCAAAGTCGGAGGGCAGAAAAAGCGCTACAAGGATAGTCTCAAGGTCTCTCTCAAAGACTTCTCCATCGGAACAGAGACCTGGGAGACACTTGCTGCCAACCGCTCATCCTGGCGCAGCGCAATCACCGTGGGAGCAGGGACTGCCGAGGAGGGACGGATTCGGTCAGCGGAGCAGAAACGTCAGATGCGTAAAGTCAGAGCCGCCTGCACCAGTAGCACTGCCCCTACCCACTTCTGCCCCACCTGTGGGAGGGGCTTCCTTGCCCGGATTGGCCTCACCAGCCACCTCCGGTCTCATGGCGGCAGTTCCATCAGATGATGTCAGTTGGTCATCTTCGAACCGAAGGATGAACATCATGACATTCAGTCAAAGCTTT
>NC_042998.1:85038515-85058515 GCF_006345805.1 Octopus sinensis
GCAGTTTTAAGTGATGGGGAAAGATAGTCGATACTATTGACATCAGTGCTTTATTGAAGCCGGTGGGATAAATGGCAAACTTAACCTCGAGATTTAAACTCGGAATATAAAGAACCGTAACTAAATACTACAAGGCATTTTTCGTCACTCTAATAATTCTGATTTAGGTACACGGCCAGCACTTTTAAGAGGTGACCGGTAATAAAGTCACAGGAAAAAAAGTCAGAGTAATAAAGTCACAATTTTGGATAGAAAAAAAAAGTCACAATTAATTTATGGTGGCCAGTAATAAAGTCACAGGGGGAAAAAATCACAATTAATTTATGGGATCTGGATAAAATTCCTGTGACTTTTTTTTTTCCTGTGATTTTCTTTCCGTGACTTTTTTACTTGGATTCTTTTAAGAGGAAGAGGTTTAGCCGATTCCATCAACTTCTATACTTGTCTGATTTTATCGACCTCGGAGAAATGAAAGACGAGGTTGGCCTCAGCGGAATTTGAGCTTAAAATGTAAAGAGTCGTAACTATATACCGCAAGGCATTCTTCCGACGCTCTAACGATTCTGCAAATCCACCAGCCGAATAATACCGGGATTTTCCGAAAATCCGCCCAGGGCTGTTAAAAGGAAAATTCTATTTTACAAAACTATTTTTTGGCTTAGATAACCGCCCTCCTATAAAAAGCGCCCATGGGCGGTAATATGGAAGTAAAATATTTCACCTAGGAAAAACAGATATTTTCAAAAACCATATTTATTTTATACAATTCCATTGAACTTCCATCGTTTCAGCTATCAGATATATAGGGTTAGGGTTATATATATATAGACATAAAGATATACAGACATAAAGAAACTGAAACAGCCTTAAAAGAAGTAGCATATAAAACATATTCTGAAGTTAACAATGGATCTATTAGGAAATATTTAAAATTAAATCGTTGAAAACATGAATAGAAGCCTCATATGAACAAAATAATGTCCTTGGGCATTTATGGTAGAATAATAACCGAATAGTTTCAAGTTAAATGTCACGAATTTCTTCATTTGTTGCTTGGCTATAATTCACATCAGAGCTAATTTCACTTACTTGTATCTCATCTTCTTCAATTTTGTCATTAGGTGCATCTGGCACATTTACCTCAAGGCCAGACAAAACATCCTGTAAGCGTGAGTTTAAGAGGCTATGTTCTACAGTCTGTCCACGAGGAGCGATCGATTCCACAACATTCAAAAGCACGCTTTATAGTTTCTTTATTTAAAGTAGTAACAGCTTGGGTCACAAAGTTCACTATCTCTTGATAAGAAAGTTTTTTGTGATATCCTTTATTTGTATACTCCTTTTGCCATTTGAAAACCAATCCTCCCATTCAGTACGAAGGGCTTTCTTGAAAGGACCAATAATTGATACATCTAACGGCTGCAAGTAAGATGTTGTATCAGGAGGTATAAGTTTAAGAATTGTATTCCTACGTTTGAACACTTCTATGAGCTCTGTTTTCTTGTGCACTGAGCATTCATCCATGAATAGCACTGAATTTTGAGCATGGAATACTTGTGCTGTTCTCTGCCCAAACACTTTGTCAGCCCACAGCTCCATGAGTTCATATGTGATTGATCTCCTGTTGGAGACTGTTAAGTAAATATTCTTTGGGACCTTGATTTTATGCATGTTTTTCAGTCCTTTAAGGATAATCATTGTTTTCAATACCTTTCCTGCAGCATTAACATACAACACAGCAGTAAAACGATCTTTGGTAGCACCACACTGGCTAGCATCTACATTTTTATTGTCAACAAAGTCTATGGTTGTTGAACACAACATGTCAACGCATACAGGTGTTTCATCCATATTATAAATCTGGCCAGCATCCTTATCTGCTGTTAATATGGAATGCTATCTAGATAGTCACTGGCGATGTGTGCCTTTTCTCCAAGTGTTTTATTGTCTGCTTGACCAACATGTGTAATCTTTCTCACAGTCAGTTTATTCCGTTTCGTGAAATTGAAAATCCATTTATTAGAACATCTAAAGCTGTTCATTTCAATTCCAAACCTTTTTACCAATTCAAAAGGATATTCCCGTAAACGGCGATAATTTACAATTATATTGTTTGCACGCTGAACAACAATCCACTGTAAGTGTTCAATCTCTGTGTGCTGGTCCTCTACCTCCACCAATTTGATCTGTACCTCCTCTTGTCTGACATTGATTAACTCAGTTTCATTGATTAACTCAGTACACCATTCTCTCAATCGTTTTCTTTCAATACCTAAGTCTCTTGGTGCAGCAGATAAATTGCCAGAATGTTCTTTCACTCGTTTAATAGCACTCAATTTTTCACTAATGGTATATGATCATTGATACGTTTTGATATATTTTCTTTCGACTCCATTATTGGGAATTAAAATCCTTTGAATTTATCTACAGACGTAGAGCAAATGAACGTCTAAACAGAATGCAAGCAAGAACACTAACCCTGTTTCAATTTTTAACTACAAATAACCGCCCATCCAAATAAACACCCATGGTTGATCTAATGGATGGGCGGATTTTCGGAAAACCCCTGTAATAGCAGTGATGAATAAAAACTTATTTTTACTTCTGTTGCATCGATGCTGGATGGTTCAACCAGTATATAGGTCTGGGTCCCGAGGATCTAACTGGAGCTTGAATATCTGATGAATCCTTCTCTAAAAATAAGAAAAAAAAATTACAGTGACCTGAATTTTAAGACTACTCCCGCAGTAGGGGAGCCTTATATAATTTTCTTTTCGCTTCTCTTTTAAAAAACACCCATAGTTGCGTCTGTCTGGTCTTCCACGCAGATCACTTCCAGCAGATAAATTTTTTTAATGTGGAAATTTTAAAATATAAGGCGGAACACCATCATGGCCAAAGTCTTAGTGACTGAAACAAGAAAATGAAAGAATATTATCAATGTATTGAGTTTGTGAAAGTACAAGTAATATAAATGAATCGTTTACAAACTATGCCCTGGCGCAGACAGCTCGCTTTGCATCCACGTGAGTTCGGATTCAGTCCCACAGTAAGGTACCTCTAGTAAGTGTCTTCTACTATCGACCCGAGCCGGCCAATACCTTGTAAGGTGAATTTGGTTGACGGAAACTGTGTTGAAGCCCATCGTATATATGTGTGTTTGTCTTTGTTCCCCACCAGTGTTTAACGGCAGTCGGTGTTGGTTTGTTTACGCCCCCTTAACTTAGCGGTTCGGCAAAAAAGACCACTAGAGTAAGCACCAGGGATCTTTGGGTTTCGTCACTGATTGACTGAAAATTCTAAAAATTATCAAGCTTTGAACACCTGTAACATTTTCGCTAATTTTTTTTTTAATAAATAAATGAATAACAAATTCCGATTCAACATCAATAATTACATGTATGATACATTAAAATATTTCTCAGAGATTTCGACATGCAGTGACGAAAACCACAAAGATCCAGTACCAAAAGTGCTAGGATCAATTTGTTCGATTAAACACGAGGTGGTGCCCCAGCATGGCCATAGTTCAATGAAAGAAGTAAAAGAATAGTTTTTTTTCTTTTTAACTAGTTAATAAAAGACAGTTGGATCTGTTTTTCTTTTACTTTCATCAAATTTTCTGTCGAGTATAACTTCCGGTAGACAAGAATAAAAAAGTGGAAATAAATTCTAAAATAAAACAAATACATGCATAGTTGTAGAAATAAAAACAATAAATAAATAAATAACTGAAAATTCCTTTCTAAAATTCGGTCATCTTCCTCTGTCTATCAACTGCCAGACGTATAGTGTCACACGCAAACACCCACTACCTGATGTAATAGGAGCCCAACCCTTGTCTGTTCGGACACGTCACTCACCAAGTCTAGGTCAGGCCCACCGTAGAATCATCGTAACGTTTCTTTTAGGGTTTCTCATTAGATTGGTTGGGAGGTGCGGTTTAATGAGAGTTTTTTTTTTGTTTTGTTTTTGTCTTCGTGTCTGTTCTTGTTTGTGTCAGTGATGGTGACCTTATTAATGTATGTGTATATGTATGTATATATATATATATATATATAAAGAGAGAGAGAGAGAGAAAGAAAGAGAGAGTGAAAGTGAGTGGCTGTATGGTAAGAAGCTTTCTTCCCAACCACATGGTTCCAGGTTCAGTGCCACCTTGGGTAAGAGTCTTCTACTATTGTCTCAGGCCGTCCAAAGCCTTGTAAGTGATTTGCTCGACGGAAACTGAAAGAAGCCCATTATATATATATATATATATAATATATATATATAAAGAGAGAGAGAGAGAGAGAGAGAGAAAGAAAGAGAGAGTGAAAGTGAGTGGCTGTATGGTAAGAAGCTTTCTTCCCAACCACATGGTTCCAGGTTCAGTGCCACCTTGGGTAAGAGTCTTCTACTATTGTCTCAGGCCGTCCAAAGCCTTGTAAGTGGATTTGCTCGACGGAAACTGAAAGAAGCCCATTATATATATATAATATATATATATATATATATAATATATATATATATATTATATATATATATATATATAATATATATATATATATCGTGATACTCCGTTGGTTACGACGACGAGGGATCCAGTTGATCCGATCAACGGAACAGCCTGCTCGTGGAATTAACGTGGCTGAGCACTCCACAGACACGTGTACACTTACCGTAGTTCTCGGGGAGATTCAGCGTAACACAGAGTGTGACAAGGCTGGCCCTGTGAAATACAGGTACAACAGAAACAGAAAGAAAGAGTGAGAGAAAGATGTGGTGAAAGGGTACAGCAGGGTTCGCCACCATCCCCTTCCGGAGCCCCATGGAGCTTTAGATGTTTTCGCTCAATAAACACTCACAACGCCCGGTCTGGAAATCGAAACCGCGATCCTACGACCGCGAGTCCGCTGCCCGAAACACTGTGTCATTGCGCCTCCACACACACACAATGGGCTTCTTTCAATTTCCGTCTGTCAAATCTACTCACAAGGCTTTAGGCGGTCCGAGGCTATAGTAGAAGGCACCCAAGGTGCCACGCAGTAGGATTGAACCCGGAACCATGTGGTTGGGAAGCAAGCTTCTCACCACACAGTCACGCCTGCGCCTAAATAAAAGAAAAAAAAGCAGGTAGGTCTCACCTAAATTTGAACTTCGGTCGCTGGATTCAAAGTCCAGAGTGCTAACCATTACACCATGAAACCATCTTACATTCATTCAGCCATGCGGCTGCGGTCATGCTGGAGTGCCACCGCGATTTTGTACTTTTACGTATCATTCTTCGGCTGATTTCTTCGGGGTGACGGGATTCTCCTGCAACCACTCCTGCATGTACTTTTCCGATTGGTTGTTGGTCCATATATATGTGTGTGTGTTTTGTATACATCCTCTTTCTATTCTTACCCTCCTCCATCATCATCATAATACAGTCATTGTCTTACTTTGTCAATGGTAAACGATACACCCACCTACGCACGCACACACATTGATAGAATGAATAAGAAATAAATTTCAGACTTTTTGTTCTTTTCTTTTAGTGTCTATTGATAATTGTACTTGTGATAGAGAGCCTCTGTTGTTTCCGTCTTCTTCACTACCACCACCTATTTTTCTCTTTCGTAATATACCCGCAGAGAACACTCTATCTCACAACACAAACATTGATATTGATGAACGACAAAAAATTTGATCAATCCTCCTAACATATACAGTGGAAATAACTTCTTAATTCAATTCTTTCTACTATAAACATAAGACCGGAAAGTTTGAGGGAGGGGACTACACGATTACATCGACTCCATTTCTCATCTTATAAAAGTCAGCTTCGGCAGAATTTGAATTCAGAAACAAATGCCCCTAAGCATTTTATCCGATGTACTAGAGTAATGCCAGCTCACCGTCGCCTTCTTAGACCCGAAAAATATTAATAATAATAACAATGATTTTAAATATCTTGTGGGAAAGTTTTTGTAACATACATTTTATAGAAATGTGTCTCACAGTGAAACACAGCTGTGAAATCACTCAGATGGTTATAGCGAACAAAGTCATTTTGTCCTGTGATACATACATGGAAACATTTATGTATGGCTGTATTTGTTGTAAGACGTTTAGAGTGAACAGGAAATGCCCCATAAAAATATACAACTATTATCTTCGAAGCATAGCTTATATACACACGAACACATATCTACACATTCATATATACGTATACATCTATACAAACATACGCACACATGCTCATACGTACATAATTAAAACTGTTGTCCGAAATTTCTGTGTAAATGTGTGTACTTTTGTACTTAAATGCTGGTCGTTCTTTATTGGAGGAATTTAAAGAATAAGAACATTAGATAGAATACATTCGCGTGTGTGTGATGGCGTTCATCTACCTATCTTTAATTTAACGCAATATTGCATATGAAGAGATAATGATCCTTAGCTGGCTAAGTATAACAGTAAGGAGGTTGTTAGAGAAAGAAATAAAAGGTTTGTTTGTAAGTTTTCAAATTGTTTTGAACCGAATAACAAAAAATCTGGAGGAAATTTGCTATTAAGGAAGGTTCGGCTCGCTGTATGAACAACAACTAACTTATTTGTCAATTCCGGTGAGCGTGCGTGCGTGCATCTGTATAATTACGTTAAACTCACGAGCGTATATACACACACGTACATACGTACGTTCATACATAAGTACATGCATACATACACACACACATACATACATACGTACATACATACATACATACATACATACATACATACATACATACATATAAAACACACACACACACATACATACATACATACATACATACATACATACATACATACATACATAGACATAATCATACATACACATAGATACACACGTACATATATACATAATACGCGTTTTGTATACACACATGTATATACATACATACATGTACGTACATACACGTATATACATACGCGTTTTGCATACACACATATGTACATAGATGCACACACGTACATACATACACTTACATACATATACACATGTACATGCATACATGCATACATACACACATACATATATACATACATACGTGCACATAATCATACATACACACATATATACAAGCTTTACGTACACACAAATATGTATGTACATACATACATACATACATACATACTGACAGACAGACAGACAGACAGACAGACGGAGAAACAGACAAACTGACAGCAGAGACATGATCTAGGATGTTGGAAAGAAATAATGTTGAATAGTTCAAATCAGTTGCTCAATAGATGTCAAAATAATATTAAAGATGGATGAAAAAGAAAATGAAATTTCCACAGTTACTTCATCCAGACTAAATTTAGATTTTTATCCTTAGTTATTAGAGCATTTGGTTACATAACTGCTGCTTCAGTAACAATCTTTAGAAGCTAAGTTTCACAAAACAAAGAACACAACTAAGCAAGAGATTACAACTACAAGCTATCAAAGACAATGTTAAGATGTGTAAAATGTTCAAAAAGTTTAGCATATTAGATACATATACACAATCATCATCATCATTGTTCGACCGTGGTCGAGACAATGAAATTTACCATGCTACGCCAGACTTCACGGTCCATCATTGCATTACGGAGGTCCTGTTGCTGGATGCCTGTATCCCTGGAGATTACATCAGTGTAGGAGAGTGTGCGCCCTCTGGTATTGCGAGTAGATGGCTTCCAGAGGAGAAGAGTAGAAATTACTTCTTTTTCAGCTCTACAACAATGTCCAGCAAACTGGACTCTCCTACCTTTCACAATAATAGCAATGCCTGCACCTATGTGTGCACATATGCTTATAGGGATAAACACATACACATGCATGTATACATACGAGATTATGATGTTCATGTTGTGGAAATTGCAATGTAAAAGCTTTGCATTAAAATTAGAAACTTGTTCATTCTTCATTGGTAAGAAATTCAGTAAATAAAACCAGTAAAATGCACACATGTGCTTCAAAGATTGAAGCTAGTATGCTTTGCTGGATGTGCAATGTCAGGAAGACATGGAATGAGGAGGTGAAACATGATCTTCAAACATTGAACCTGATGCAGATATGGCTGTGTAGTTAGGAATTTTCCTTCCCAATCAGTCCCACTGCACAGCACCCCGGGCAAATGTCTTCTATTGAAAGCCTGAGTCAACCAAAGCTTTGTGAATGAATTTGATAGATGGAAACTTATAGAAGCCTTCCCTCTCACTACACAAACACAGACACACACTCAACACACACTCTCCCTCATACACACATGCACACGCACACACACTCACACTCTCTCTCGTACACACACGCACTCTTGTACATACACACACACACTCTCTCTCACACATGCACACACACACACACACACATACACACACTCACACTCTCTCTCTCGTACATACGTACACACACAATATGTGTGTGTGTGTGTGTACTTGTTTACATCTCTGTTCCATGAAAGTCACTACAAGTGCTGTTGTATTCACTTCTGTCAACAAATTGCTCACTTTACACCTTTGAAGATATATGGAATAAAAGATCCCTTTGAAAATGAGTTAAGGACTAGTGACTATCTATTTGTAAAATAATGCTTGAATATGTTCATCTAAGCCATGTTAGTATGGAAAGACAAGATGTAAAACAAATGACCAAATATAAAGTTATTATTGCTGGTTTTAACATTAAGGAAAATGTTTCTAGTAAAAAAATAACTTTCTCAGGAATGTGTGAGTGTGTACGTGTCTATGCGTTTTTAAATATAATTTGCTTCATAAATGCATTGACATCAGATGTTAAATTGATTTGCTATATTTATTGATTTTAAATTGTTCTGAATCATTACTATTTCATTGATTATACCTTCCACCAATATCATAGTATCAAATGTAAACTTTGTAATTTCTTACATGTGGGTCAAACCAGATGTTGCTTTGGGTGGTGGTTTCAAACTATCCCAATAAACTACATTAGCGAAATATTTTTGTTGCTCGCAACCTTTTTTTTTTAATAACAAAATAGAGTTTGCATCCATTCAAATATTTCCACTCTGCGTATTGAGTAAATTCCAGTCCTTTCCATTTAAGCAGAAATACATTATAATCTCATATATATATATATATATATATATATATATATATTATATATATATATATGATGCAAAATAAGAAAATGGAGAAATACACCTTAATCAATAATAAACTACCAGATAATACCCATTCACATAATTTATTAACCAACTACATATGAACATAAGGTCAAACATAATAGTACAGAAAAAAACAGTGCACATCAATGAGTAATATGATATAATAAGTACAATATGTATAAATAAATATAAATAAATATAAATATAAATATAAACTATATCTTACAGCTGTTTCAGCCATGTAGATATGAGTATCTCATTATGCTCATATTAGCCAGGTGTGATAAGTTAATATGTGGTTATAAATGAGACACTTACAAATATATTCCAAGGCCTCTTCAGAGATTAAAAAGTACAATCTAAATATGAATATCAGAGAAGGTACACCCATACAAGAATGGGTACATATACATAATATATAATATACACATACATATAAGTGTATATACCGATGCACCTATATATATACGTATATACATAATAATATATAATAATATACATACATATATATAAGGTTACAGTTAGTCAAATCACTATATTAGAATATTACAATATACAAACATACACATATCTATATGCAAATGTACATATACAAAGTCAAGAGTTCATTGTATTAAGTTACAAAATGCCATTAATATTACTATTATTATCATTATTATTGTTATTATTACTATATTATTATTATTATTATTATTATTATTATTATTATCATTAATAATAATAATACCAGTAAAATAATATGTGCATTACAATATACAACAGAGTGTAAGTATCTTGAGAGAAAAGCTAGCTATAAGAAGTATCAGGTGTGGTATGCAAGAGAGATGACTGTGCTGGTATGGTCATGTGATGCATATGGACGAGGACAGCTGTATAAAGAAGTACCGATCTCTAACTGTGAAAGAAACCTGTGGTTGAGATAGACCCAGGAAAACATGGGATGAGGTTGTGAAACATGATCTTCAAACGTTGAGCCTTTTGGAGGCAATGATTACTGACTGAGATCTTTGGCAATATGCTGTCAAACCAAGTGAAATTGTAGTTTGTGACTGATGCTTGTCTCATGTAACAGACCCCACTGTGCAGGTAGCATGTAATAAGCACCATTTGAGTGCTGGGCCTAACAGAAGCAACGTGACCAATGCTGGTGCCATGTAACTGGCATCCATGCCGGTGGCATGTAAAAGCATACATTACACTCTTGGAGTGGTTGGCATTAGGAAGGGCATCCATGCCAAATCAGATTGAAACCTGGTGCAGACCTTCAGCTTACAAGCCCTGGTCAAACCGGCCAACCCATACCAGCATGGACAATGGACATTAAATGATGATGATATATATATACATATATATATATATATATATATAATATATATATATATATATATATATATATATATATATATGTATATATATATATATATATATATATATATTTATATGTATGTATGTATATATGTGTGTGTGTGTGTTTATGAATGTGAAGGCGCATGGCTTAATAGCTAGGGTGTTGCACTCATGATTGCGAAATCATGAGTTCAACTCCCAGACCTAGTGCTGCTTTGTGTTCGTGAGTAAAGCACTTCATTTCATGATGCTCTGTAATCATTTTGACATCTGACATGTGGCACCCAATTGCACCTGTCCAGGTAATGTCAATCTGATAGAGGGAATGAGCTTATGTCTACACAAACATTTGATCACTATAAACAAATCATCTCTGTGTTTGTTTGGTAAGAAATTGTCGAACCCTCATATGTTGTCTAATGATGGAAGAGTCCATTATTATTTATTTGTTTGTTTGTTTGTATGTATGTATGTATGTATGTATGTATGTATGTATGTATGTATGTATGTATGTAGTATGTATGTATGTATGTATGTAGTTAGTTAGTTAGTTCAAAAGTTAAATTTCTGCAGAAGGTGTCAATCACTAGTTTCATATATATATATATATATATATTATATATATATATATATATATATATATTTCTGAATGAATTTGTTGAACTTTGTTTAATAAGTCAAGTCATATACTTATTATTTCTACACAAGTTATCATACCATATGAATTTATATAAGAAAATTCGAAAGTAAAGTATGAAGAAAAGACATTATATGTCTTTGGAAATAATTCCAATTAAAGGATGAACTTACATTCATCCTATCTATCTATCTATCTATCTATCTATATATATATATATATATATATGAAACTAGTGATTGACACATTCTGGAGAAATTTAACTTTTGAACTTCAAGTCCTGAGAGAGAAAAAAATAAAGTAGGTTAATGTAAATTTACAGTTGAAGAATTCCTCATTGTCATCATCATGTATAGGACGCTGTCACATAAAGTACTTGACTGAATTACAACCAACCAGTAATTGGTGAATGCTTCCAGAGGTGTGTCAGTGTGATCTGATCAACAAAGAAATGAAACTATCAAATAAAGCAATTAACTTCATAGGCTGGCTATTGTTAAATTTATTTGTCTGACTTCTCTATTATTTGCTGGCCTTTCAACAATCTTGCCCAATGATATCCACAAGAAAACCTTCTCACACAAGACTGTTATTTTTCCATTATCTTTGTTGTTACTGCTTAGCCTTGGGTCAATTGCAATCAAATGAGCCTTTGATAAAGTTATACAAGTTGTGACCACTACATTATCTTTATCATCATCATTATTGTTTCATGTCCATGCTCGTGTATTGGATGGTTTGACAGGATCCTATAGTCCAAGGATTACATCATACTCCAGTGTCTACTTTGGTATGATTTCTATGGCTGGATGCCCTTTCTAACATTGATCACTTTACAGAATGTATTGTGTGCTTCTTTTGTGCTACCAGCACTAGTGAGGTTGCCATGCAACTTGCAAGACTGTAAAACCTGAGGCAGGGCTTTATGCTAGGAGACGAGCAATCAAAGTATGAGGAAAGGTGTGATGAGAGGGAGCAGGTTTTTGTTATAGAGGAGCAACACGGCTACTTATTGGTCAGGGTTGATAATGCAACTGTACCAGCAAATTTCATTTCCATCTGGTAAGTTCCTCTCCAAAATGCAGGCTCAGGAAAGCTTTATTACTGAAGACCAGTTGCCTGTGCATGAAAGTTTACCATCTTCATACCATCAACATTGGGCAAGGGTCCAATACAGCTCAGTGGCACTAGAGGCATTATCTTTAGAAGACAAAGAGTTGGGATTAATACTTCAAAGCATCTTGCATTATTCTGTAAGAAAGGTTAAATGTCTTTACCTTGGATACAACAAAAAGCTAATAACACAAAATATCTATATGAGCTTTTCGTTTTTCTACTGATGGTTTGGCACCATATCAACTTGGTCATTTGTAGTTCTTGTGAAAACCATCTTTTAAAGAATTTAGGAGTAAAAAAATAGAAATTTTCTGTAATCTGTCTCTCCATAACAATATCTCTTGGTGTGTATGCAAATTAAATGAATAGAAAATTTGTTTGAAATTTAAAAAATTTACTTCCACTTTTTAACCCTGCAACTTATTATTATTAGTATTATTTATAGAACTATATAAACCATCAAACTTTCAGCTGATTGTTTGAAACCATTTCTACTTACTCATTTGTGGTTCTTGGAAAACATAATCCATTAAAGAATCAAAGAAAAATTTTTTACTTGCTTGATTTCAGACCCTCTGAAGCTGGTGATACAGACACTTTTAAATGTTCTGTTTAAACTGTTGCAGGTTGACAGCTGTAGGAAAGATATGAGTAGGAAGGAGATTTCCAAAGGGCTGATGTCCTGGAGAAGAAGGAGTAGGCATAGTTGTTTGTGTAATTTGTGTAGGGAAAGGGGCAGGGTTGAATGGTTGATGAGATGAGGGAAGACGAGTGGGTTGGGAGTGTGTGAATTGTAGAGGTGTGAGACCAGCGATCTCCAAGGAGCAAAGGCCATTATAGTAGCAATAGAAAAGACACAAGAAAGAGGCAGGGCTAGAGGTTGGAGGTGTCCACTTGTGACAGAAAGTCAATCAGCAGAATTGCTCTTTCCTGGATGTAGTCTAGAATGTCAGTGTGCATAGCAGCAGCACCATCCCAGATGGGCATCACTTGCACCATGTAGAATATCAGCAGCTGTTGGGGGCTAAAATATCTTCTCACCATAAAGAGAAGGGCTAGTTCTTGAAATGAGGTGCAAGTAATGCTAATGATGCTAAGGATGTGTTTTTACCAAGGGATATTCTTCAGTGACAACGGGGTCCAGCATTTAGAAATAAAGCAACAATATTTTAAGGGTTTTTGGTGTGTACATAAATGAAATGAACAGAGAAGTAATTTATTAGAAATTAAAATATTCTTGTCCACCTTTTAACCCTATAACTTAGAATTATTATTATTGTTGTTTTTAGTTAGTTAGTGGTGAATAAACTGGTCAGGTAAATACTGACTTGTATATAATTAAAATGAGATACAATTGGAACTACTGGAACCCAATTTTATATAAGTACATCTAAGCACTTGAACTCTCATTAACTGAAAATTTCTGACTCACTGCAATAAAATTTGCTTTATCAAACACTAAGTTTTTGAAAAAATTTTTGGTTTCATTTGCTTTAGCTTGTTTTGAAAGCAAAGTATAATTAATGTGGCCTTGGACTGCAAGATTGGCTTTCAAAGTAGAAAAGTAGAAATTGAAGTCAAAGAGAACACTTAAAAGAAGAAAACAAAAAGAAAAATTTAGTCTTACACACAAATATATACATATATATGTAGATACACACAAACATGTTATTAAATGGTATACACTTCTAAACAAGAATTTAAGAGTGAAAACAAAAGACAAACGTTTCTCACTTGTTTGTCATATATATGCTATTGTGGCATGACAGAGAGCTCATATATTATATTCTTGACTGTTAATCAAAGATGTCTGGTTTCTTTATTGTGAATAGGATTTATTGTTATTGTCCACTTTAAAACTGATGTCTAAAATTTTATATTTTTTAATAATGATTCATTTACAATCTTATAGATATTAATACTATGAATTACTCATTCACATGCACGCATGTGTGCACGCACACGCACACATACACACCACACACACATTCACATACACACACATACACTCACATGCACACACATACACTCACATGCCCGCACATATACATACATACATGTATGAATATATTCCAAGATTTATCATTGGCACATACAGGTTCTGAACCAAAACAGAGAAACATTATCTAAGATTTCTGTAAAGTTTTAAACAAATTTTTAAACATCATCATCATCATCATCATTGTCATCGTCGTCGTCGTCATCATCATCATCATCATTAGAAGGCGGCAAGCTGGCAGAATCATTAGCATGCCGGGCAAAATGCTTAGCGGTATTTCGCCTGTCGTTAAGTTCTGAGTTCAAATGCCACCAAGGTTGACTTTGCCTTTCATCCTTTCATCCTTTCGGGGTAGATAAATTAAGTACCAGTCAAGCATTGGGGTCAATGTAATCGACTTGTCCCCTCCCCCAAATTTTAGGCCTTGTGCCTATAGTAGAAACGATTATATGTCCACTTTCTATGCTAGCATGGGTTGGCTGGGTGATTATGGCTTGAGTCAGTCCTTATTCTTATACAGGAGTTACTGCTTAGTGGTTAGAGAACCAAGTCATGCTAAAATGTTTCATATTTGGTTTAGTTTTCATAACTGGATATCTTTCTTATCACTAATTACATTACAGAGTGTACAGGGTGCATTTTAGTAAGGCCCAGCATTAGCATTCTATTTAACCCTTTTGATACTAACATGCCTACAACCATCCTTGGTTCTATGATATCAACTTCATGTTTCAAAATGATTTAAATTAAAATCTTCCATTAGAATTTCACATTGTGTCCCAAACACCAGCTTAATAATATCAAAATTATTTTACTAAATTCTGTATCATTTTCAAAATTAATTAAGGTATGTATTTTAACTGAAAGTGGAGGCACATGGCCTAATGGTTAGAGCATTGGATTCGTGGTCAAGGGATCACAGGTTCAAATCTCAGACCAGGCAATGTGTGTGTTTATGAGTAAAACACCTAAGCTCCATATGGCTCTGGCAGAAGGTAATGGCAAACCGCTGCTGACTCTTTTGCCACGACTTTCTCTCACTATTCCCTCCTGCATCAAGCAGCTCACCTGCAAAGGACCGGCATCCCATCCTGGTGGAGAACCTATACGCCAATGAAACTGGGAAACCAGCCATTATGAGCCAGGCATGACTTGAGAAGGAACAAACAACAACAACATTTTAACAGAAATATAGTGACAAAAGAACTAACTTGTGTTCATGCATAAAACACATATAGTAAAAATGTCTCCTTATTAAGAAATGATTCATTGATTTATTCTTTTTAAATATGCTAAGTTTTTACACATACTTGTGTACAGCATTGTACATCTACTTTAACAAAAATGATGACATCCATGGTTTGCTGAAGAGGTCTAATAAAAGCTGAATTACTGCTGAAGTTGTCTCCCATAATTGTTGAATTGATTAAAATACATATCATTTGGCTAATGTTGTCTTTTTCTCACCAAATGATTATTTCTAGTTAGATCCTTTATGCTTATTGCATTAAATAGTTCTACATCATTTAACTATTGTTTTATTAAGACATTCAATCGTAGGTAGCAATAGTACAACATATGACCTTGATAGCAACAATAACGATGGTGCTGATGATGTGAGTATTTCATATTGAGATTGTTAGTAAATTTATGGTAAGTCAAAACAGAGAGATAGCCTGTTATGCAGTTACACTAAATGGTAGAAATGACAGCTAATGTTTCCCTCAAATTACACACCATATCTGAAAAATGAAAGGACTCATTTTATGATACAGTCCAACTACTACTATTGCTGATGCTGCTATGCTGCTGCTGCTGTTGCTACTACTGCTACTACTACTACTACTACTACTACTACTACTACTACTACTGGCAAAACACTCAGGCTTGGTTAAAAATGTACCAAACAGATTATGTAAATAAATGTCACATTTAGATTCCATAGTTTTCATTTACCTGAAATATTACTATTAAAATATAAAAGAAAAATGGTGAGGGAAGATACCAGCACAGGCAGTGGAAAGTAAAAGTAAAAGAATAAAAGAAAAACGAAAGCTTTTATCTGGTATTTATTTTGTCAAGGATGTGACAAAAATCATTATCAAACTCTCAGTCAGTTGATCAGCAATTATATTATTACCTCATACACTTTACAGCTTGATTTGTATTCAAGGCCAACTCCATGAATAGAAGCGAAGTCACGTTAGTATTTAATGCACAAGAATCTTCAAACTATTAAATAAGACAAATTCTTTTGTTCCTCCACCTCCTATACTGCCTTCTCTCTCTCTCTCCCACTGTCTTTTTTCCTCCTATTTTCTTCCTCCTCTTTATACATTTCATTCGACCTCCTCCTTCACTATGTTATGCTAATAACAATAAGTTAGAGCATAGATCAGTGGTTCTTAACCAGGGTCCATATAAGATTTTGTTGTAAAAACTCATCTGTAACAAATTGCTTATATTTCTATGATACACAAAATATTTTAATTTTTTTAATAAAATTCCTAATAATATTCTGTTGTCTGGGGAGAGTCATTTTCTTTTTGTGCCTTATAATTTAACACACTCACCGGTAAAATTTCCACTTATTCAAGACTATTGAAAAGGTTGCGAGATGCAACAAAAATTTTAGGAAAATAAAAATAAGAAATAAGTGGAAATTTTACTGGTGAGTGTGTTAAATTATAAGGCACAAAAAGAAAATGACTCTCCCCAGACACAACAGAAAATGCTTCAACACACAGACTCATATAAAGAATCTTGCAAACCAAATCCCAAAACGAAATCCTAATAATATTTAATTATAAAAATACAGTAGAATTTTTTTTTATATACATTGAATGGCTATGGTGGTCCAGTAGAGTAAGATATGAATCAATGGGGTCGATAGGCAACAAAGGATTGGAAATTACTGGCATAGATGATTGGGAGGATAGAGTAGTTAGACTAGCAAGCCAACTGGGAGATTGACAGTTCATATCCTGTCACCATAGTAGGGACCCCAAGGCACTTAACTATAGAATACCCTAACCATCTGACTATAAATGATTCTAGCAAAAGCACACTATTTATTTGAAGGATTGGTAGGGAATAGGGTATTTTACTGGTTCTCATTTATTGAATATGGAAGGATAAAATGTTAGGTTGACCTTGGCAAGATTTGAACTCAAACTGTAAGACTATTAATAAATGCTACACAGTAACAATAACTAATTCACTGCTGTAGGTGGTGGTAGCACTAAAATTGCTAAGTGTTTTGTTAGCATGCAGAGTTGGGTTCAGTTTCCTTTGGTACAGTTGTTGTTGTTTAGTCATGGCCGAACCTGTTTGAGCAGACCTGTGATCAAGGATGTTCTAGCCAAGACCGAGCATTCAATTATTCAAGTTAGCTGAACATTTGACTCATTAAACTAATGCCTAAGTGGCTGAATATTCCACACATGTAGCCTTAATATAACCCCTAAACTGAATCAGCATGACACTATGAGACAACGCTGAAACTTTGCAACTACTGTTTCAATCCATCTGATGGGCTTCCACACAGTTTCCACCTTCCAAATTTCATTTTAACGCTTGGGTAGACGGGTTAAGACACTTGCATAAATTGGTTAAGACACTTGCCCAAGATGTTATGTAATGGGATTGAATCTGGGAGCTCACGGCTGTAAAGTAATTGAACTTTCAGCTATGTCAATTTCCATTCATAGTATTTTCATTGGACTACATTAAAGATAGTAAAGTGCATTGAGGGAGATTTCACTGCTATTTCTAGCAAATCTGGTGACTGCGTAACAGCATCCTTGTCAGTTCATACTTCCTCTGTTGGAATACTTTCAAGAGCAATGGTCTCTACCCACCTGGCTTTCTCCAGACAGGCTGTAGTCTTCAATCTTCAATGGTGTCTCTGTAACAATCTTTTGAATTTCATAATGTGTTGGTGATCTTTCTTTTACTTGTTTCAGTCATTGAACTGTGGCCATGCTGGGGCACTGCCTTAAAGGGCTCGTCAAACAAATTGGCCCCAGTGCATTTTTTAAAGTTTGGTACTTATTCTATCAGTCACTTTTACTGAACTATTAGGTCACAAGGGTGTAAACCAATTGTCAAGCAGTGAAGGAACAAACACAATAACATGAAGCCTGCTGTGTGCATGTGTATGTGTGTGTGTGTGTGTGTGTGTGTGTGTGTGTGCATGTGCATGCATGTGAGTGTGTGGTGTATTTGTGTTTGTGTGTATGTGTGTGCATATTTTTGTATGTGTGTGTCTGTGCACATGCTTGTGTGAGTGAGTGAGTGTGTGTATGCGCACACGTGTGTGTGTGTGTTTCAAGGAAGTCGGTAAAGAAGGGACACCACTGTATTTGCAGAAGAATGAACACACACACACATATCAATGTCTGAAAAGTTTTAGTCAACACTTTATTTAAAGACATGTACAAGCCTCGTCTTTATGTACAACATCTTCATGAACAGAGATAAACAAGGAAGAGAGATCAGCCATGTTAGTTACAATCCTGTGTTGGTATTTCATCAGTGACTGAGTACTCTCTTTTATAGTCCACAGCAATACTACTTATCTACACATACAGTGTTAGCTAAAATCTATAGATATGTTCTATACAAGTTATTAAGGAGCTCACTTTGAAACTATGTGGCTTTGGGTTTAGTCTCACTGCATGGAACCTTAGACAAGTGTCTCTTACTATAGTCCCAGACCAACCATTGCCTTGGGGGTGAATTTAGTGGATGTAAACTGTGTCAAAACCTATCATGTGTGTGGGAGTGTATCTTTGTGTCTGTGTTTGTCCCACCACCACCACTGCTTGACAACTGTGTTTGTTTGTTTACGTCCCTATAACTGAGCAGTTCAGCAAAAGAGACCAATAGAATAAGTACTAGACTTAAGATATTAGTACTGGTTGGTTTGTTTAATTAAAACTCTTCAAGGGGGTGCCCCCAACATGGCTGTAGTCCAGTGACTGAAACAAGTAAAAGAAGAAAAAATGAACGTATAGCATTGAAACAAAAGACTGTTAACTCATTTGTAATTAATATATTTCCCTAATGAATGTTTCTGTTTTACTTGTTTCATTTGTTTGACAGTGGCCATGCTGGAGCATCGCCTTCAAGGCTTTAGTTGAACAAATTGAACTCAGGACCCATTTTTTTTATTTTGTGTCTCTTTTGCCGAACTGCTAAGTTAAGGGAATGTAAGTGCACCAATATCAGTTGTCAAGCAATGGTGGGGGGGACAAACATAGACACAAAGACACACACACATAAATATATACATGTATATACACACACACACACACACACAGTAGAGAGCAGTTGCCATATTCCCTTCCATATCAGCTAACCCTGATGAGCGTAAAGTTATATAATAGAATTGTTACCTAACATTCCATTGTATTCTTTATGCAAAACTGATTGGTAAGACCAGCCATGATGAATATACTTTTTGGATAATATATGTATATGTGTATATATACGATGGGCTTCTTTCAGTTTCTGTCTACCAAATCTACTCACAAGGCTTTGGTTAACCCAAGGCTGTAGTAGAAGATACTTGCCCAAGGTGCCATGCAGTGAGATTGAACCCGGAACCATGTGGTTGGGAAGCAAGCTTCTTACCACATAGCCATGTCTATGTTAAAGATTTTTATGATAATGAGGTAGACAATGGATTGAGGTTATTGAAGACTTATGATTTCAGTAACTGATAGTTTTGGTAACATTATGATAAATATTAAGC
>NC_042998.1:85063515-85203515 GCF_006345805.1 Octopus sinensis
TACAGTATTGTATTCTGACTTCCTGGTTCATAGTTCAAATCCTAGTGAATGTAAGACTTTTTTGTGTCTAGGTTTACTGAAATAAATGTCAGTTTTATAGTGTATGAAGTTTATAGCTTTTATCTAATAAAGTGTGATCTCTATCTTTCATATAATGAAACACATGAACATTTTATATCTACATAGGTAGTGGGGTCCTGAAAGTAGCGTTCTTACCTTCCTGAGCTAGTTTTCCACCTCACTTTTTAAAAATGGTGGTAGAAGTCTTGGTCTCAGGATCACTCATGTCTAGAAACTGAGGTTTCTATGCTCCCCATAGAAAATCCAGTTCCAAAATAGCCTCATGATAGCAAAGGAGAATAGGCACTAGCCATCCCAAAGGCTGGGGTGGACTGCACCTGCCTACTTCGGTTGCTATGGCATTGAAGTAGATCCGGCCACCCCCATTAACGAGGACAAAACCTGAATTGAAAACACTGGACGATGATGATGATGATGATGATGATGATAGGCAATAGCAAGAAGAAGCATTGGCACAGCTAAATGCTTAAGAAGTTTGGTTCCCAATCATGTGATTTGGGGTTCAGTTCCACTGTGTGACACCTTGGGCAACTGTCTTCTACTATCACCTTTAGCTTGACTGAAGTCTTATGAGGGAATTTGGTAAAAGAAAACTGAATGATGCCTGCTGAATCTATGTGTATGAGTATGTGTGTATACACACACACACACACACACATATGAGGTCTTATCTTTATGTATGTGCATGTGTAGAGGAATCCTTTGTCTTGACATTATGCAATAGTTGTACAAATCGTGTTGTTTCCAATCTTCTGTGAAAACATGTTTGGACATGGGGAAATATTACATTGCTTGGAAACAAGGGACGGTTAGCAACAGGAAGGACATTTGGCTGTAGAAAATCTGATTCAATAAATTCCCTGACTCCTGTAAGCATGGAAAAAGTGGACATTAAAATTAAAATGAAGATGATAAGCATAAAAAGTAAGCTGTTAATTTAAGGTTCCTATTATTTCATAGCTGACTAAAAGGGAATATTTTGTTTTACATCTGCTCTTTAAATTTCTGTGATAAATAAGGTGAACCCACTGTAAGAAATAGCTTTACCCTTTATTGAACCCCAAAAATGAAGAATATAAATAGAAGTTAACAATTTAAATAACACTCTATCAGTTATGATGGTGATGGTTAAATTCAATCCAGTCAATGGAACAACTTGCTCAAGAAATTAGTGTGTAAGTGGCTGAGCACTCCACAGACACACCTACCCTTAACATAGTTCTCAGGGAGACTCAGCGTGACACAGAATGTGACAAGGCTGGCCCTTTGAATTACAGGTACAACTCAGTTTTGCCAACTGAGTGAACTGGAGCAATATGAAATAAGGTGTCTTGCTCAAGGACACACCATGCAACCAGGTATTGAGCTCACAACCTTACAATCTTAAGCCAAATGCCCTTACCACTCAGCCATGTGCTTTCACTGAATAGATGTTATATAGATGCAATGGCAAAGCATTTAAGAAGTTCTCTTCAGAACTACTTATTTTGGGGTTCAGTCCCACTGCACAGCATTTCAGGCAAGTGCCTTCCTGGGTCAATTAATGCTTTGGGAGTCAATTTGTTATATGGAAAGTGTGTGGAATTTGTGTATGTATGTATGTATGTATGTATGTATGTATGTATGTATGTATGTATGTATGTATGTGTGTGTGTGTATGTATGTATGTATGCATGTATGTATGTATGTGTGTGTGTGCATGACTTTCTGCTTGTCTCTTCGCTGCCTGACAACTGATGTTGGTTGGTTTACATCTTCATAACAAAACCAGTTAAGAAAAAGAGACTGAGAGAATAAGTATGAGGTTGGGGTTGATGTTTTTTGACTAAATTCTTTAAGGTGGTGCCCTAGCATGGCCACAATCTAATACTGAAACAAGTAAAAGAAGAATAAAAGAATTATATATATATAGTTATGTTATATCTATACAAAGCACTGTGTAATGTGGTTGGCAAACATGTACAGATAATGTAGGTATGAGAGGACCCTTTTGTCCACATTGACATGGCAACCTCACTAGTTCTGATAATAGGACAGAAGGTACCCAGTGTTCTATGATAAGTGGTTGGTGTTAGGAAGGGCACCCAGCTGTAGACACTATGCTTAAATTGGAATGTATGAACATGTTACAGTTCTCTGATTTGTCTAAGAGGACAGTGACTTCAAATATGGACTGACACAGGACGTGCTTACTTATCCAATCCATGCTAGCATGGAAAACAGATGTAAATAATGATAGTTATAAAGATGTATGTATGTATGTATGTATGTATACATGCATACATAAAATAAGTGTGCGGATATATATATATATATATATATATATAGGAAGGGCATCCAGCTGTAGAAACACTGCCAGATCAGACTGGGCCTGGTGCAGCCTTCTGGTTTCCCAGACCCCAGTTGAACCGTCCAACCCATGCTAGCATGGAAAGCGGACGTTAAACGATGATGATGATGATATATATATATATATATATATTGCTAGTAGGGATACTGCATTTCATTAAGCAACCATTACGAAATACGATGTCCCTACCAGCAATTAATATGTATGCACTAGTTGACAGGAATGTGTTTAATGCACACACACATACATGCACACATGGAAATGCACACATCACAAGCAAGGGTCCCTAGCTGATAGGCAAAGACACATGCCATCTCTAGTCTGCTCTAGTGTGACCACAGTAGTTCTGCTTCATGGAACTAGTAAATCACCTTGATCTAAACCCATTCAGCATACCAATTGCTTCTTCTCTCTTGACCAGCTGGCAAGAGTAGTCAACATATCACATGATTGACATTCAAAAAAGATACTCAATGTTATTTTGTTTGTCTGTCATTTATGTATTTAGGATGTCATAGTTGAGGTTAGTTATAAGTTAAAACAAATTTATGAAAAATATTTTAAATAAACAGATATTAATGTTGATCCATTGCTGACAAGGATGTTCTTTAATCCCATAAAATTTAGATGTTGGTGTGTGAGAGAGAGTGGGGGAGGAGAGGAAAAAAGTAAGAGTGTGTTCATATGGAGTCCACTCTGTAAACATCATTTTTTGGTTTGTAAAAATAGAATAATTGTAATGATGGAATGTCCTCATATTGTCTATTTCTTATCACTAAAAGGTCAAGTTGTCAAAGGTTTTAACTTCCCAATATTTCAGTTATATATATATATATATATATATGAATATATATATATATATATATATATGTATGTATGTATATGTATCTATCTATCAAGCTATCATCATCATCATCGTCGTCATCATCATCGTCATCATCATCATCATCATCATCATCATCATCGTTTAACATCCGCTTTCCATGCTAGCATGGGTTGGACGATTTGACGGAGGACTGGCGAACCAGATGGTTGCACCAGGTTCCAGTCTGATCTGGCAGAGTTTCTACCACTCTGAGAGTGTTGTGGGTGCTTTTACGTGCCACTGGCATGAGGGCCAGTCGAGCAGTACTGGCAACAGCCACGCTAAAATGGTGTTTTTACATGCCACCTGCATAGAAGCCAGTCCAGTGGCACTGGCAACGACCTCGCTCAAATGTTTTTTCACATGCCACTGGCACAAGTGCCAGTAGGGCGACGCTGGTAACGATCAGGCTCAAGCAGTATTTGTAATTTGCCATGAATATCAATTTGTTTATCCACCTCTACATGGATGTACTGGATGTAACATATATATATGAGGGAGAGTCTAAAATTATACATACTCTTTTTTTTTCAATGTATTTACACAAAAGCAGAGGATAAACAAGTATGTCATTTTTCTATATAGTCTCCTTCCTTTTTGATGCAGTTGGTCCAGCAGTCTACAAGCTTGCATATTCCCTCCAATAATATTTTTGGCTGGTCATGCAACCATTTATGCACTGCTTCCTTCACATCTTCATCCATAGGAAATCAATGACACATAAACCATCTTTGAGCAGTCCAGAGATATGATAGTCGGAAGGGGTGAGATCTGGGCTGTAGGCAGGGTGTTCCAGCTCCTCAGTACCCAATTGGTTAATGGTTTCAATGGTCTGGCTAACAACAATACTTTCTTCAACAATAAGCACATATGCACAGAAGGCAGCATGACAATAATAAAGATATGTTATGGCAAAAGTGTGGATAATTTTTGACTGCCCCTTATGTATACATACATACATACATACATACATACATACATACATACATATATATATATATATAAGCTGATGAACCACCTATTGATCCCCTCCATTTTCTTATTTCTATATATATATATATATATATCGTTTTGGGATTTGGTTTGCAAGATTCTTTATATGAGTTTGTGTGTTGAAGCATATTCTGTTGTGTCTGGGGAGAGTTATTTTCTTTTTGTGCCTTATTATGTAACACACTCACCAGTAAAATTTCCACTTTTTTCTTATTTTTATTGTCCTAAAATTTTTGTTGCGTCTTGCAAACTTTTCAATAGTCTTGACTCTGTCCGTTATTTTGTTTGTTTGTGCGCATGTGTGTGAGTGTGTGCCTATACATGCATGCATGTACGTATGTATGTATGTGTGTGTTTGCATATGTATGTATATATGTGTGCGTATGCATATGTATATATATGTATATATGTGTGTGCATCTGTATGTACGTATCCTGCATATTTCTGTGCTTGCATGTCTGTGTTTGTGCATTTTCTATGCAAACACAAACATACATACATATATACATGCATGCATGTATAGGCACACACACACTGACCCACACACATGCGCACAAACAAACAAAAAGGAACGCAGTGTAAATAACGAACAGAGTCAAGACTATTGAAAAGGTTGCAAGACGCAACGAAAATTTTAGGACAATAAAAATAAGAAAAAGTGGAAATTTTACCGGTGAGTGTGTTACATAATAAGGCTCAAAAAGAAAATGACTCTGCCCAGACACAACAGTATATATATATATGTATATGTGTGTGTATATATATATATATATATATATATATATATATATATATATATATATATTATATATACAAAGCAATAAGGGTTTAGCAACGAATTGCCTTACCACATACCGAATTTAGAAATAGCAGTCAAAGGGTTATAGCTATTTCTTCTACTAAAAGGGAGATCTCAGTAAAAACAGCAATTGGAAGGCTGACACAAACAGGTAAGAGAGAATGAATTAACTGCAATCTATCAAACATTTTTTAAACTTTAAAAATCTTTAAAAATGTTTGATAGATTGCAGTTAATTCATTCTCTCTTACCTGTTTGTGTCAGCCTTCCAATTGCTGCTTTTACTGAGATCTCCCTTTTTAGTAGAAGAAATAGCTATAACCCTTTGACTGCTATTTCTAAATTCGGTATGTGGTAAGGCAATTCGTTGCTAAACCCTTATTGCTTAGTATTACTTAAATTTTCCTCGAATGAGGCTTTTACATGCCGAAGACTACTTGGTGTAATTGATAATTATTCCAAATTAATTAATTTCACCCTTCATTATTACGGATATTATATATACATATATAGACATACATACATACATACAAATGTATATATACATATATACATACATACATATATATATACTTATATATATATACATATATATGCATATATATACATATATATACACACACACACACACACATATATATATACACACACATATACATACACACACACACATATATATATACATATACATATATGCATACAGTCATATATACACACATACACACATATTTTTGTATATTATATATATATGTGTGCGCACAACACACACACACACACACACAAATATATTTGACATTCCTGTATAATAACTTTTTATATCTAATAATAGGATATCACTTATCATTTAGGGCAGTTTAATACACAGGAGTTAGATATGATATAATCTATCCATCTATTTGTCCATCCATCTCTCCATATGTATACATGCACATGTGTGTGGGTGGGTGGGTAGGGTGTATAAGAACAAAAATAACAAGACAGAAGAGAAAATGAAAACCATGATTTACACTCAAGGTGTCACCAAAAACTAGATCCCCAACCTATATTTTGTGCTTTAGATTATTTTAGCCAGATGATACCTACAGTGGTATCTATTTCAAAGATCCTGGAATGACATTTATTAGGATTTGAGCTATGAAATGTGAAACCACAATACATCTCTAGGAAAAGCATCTAGTTAGGTTCTGTAGCCTTTCTGTCAGCTGTGAGATGAATAATATTAGTAAAAGTGTAATTAAAACAAGGAAATAAGAAAGGAAGGGAATGGTATTTAGATTTTGTTGGGAAATTCACAAACTATATCAGCAGTATACTCCATGTGTGTGCATGTGTGTGTGTATATACATGTATGTATATATTTATGTATAAACTAGATGTGGAGTCACTATAAACCTTATGTGAACAATGACCCAATACTTCTTTCCTTTCCTTTCCTTCTCAGTATAATTCTCATCAATTCACTCTCCATCTATTTCACTGCCTGCATCTCCTCTCTCTCTCTCTCTCTCTCTCACACACACATACACACACACATACACACACATACACACACACACACAGAAATTATTTATGCTGTCATCACTCCTTTCTTTCTCACTGTCACCATCCAGCTCTACTTCTTCACTCTTCCAATTTTTTTTTCATGTCAAACATCCTCATTTTCAATTTATAAACTCTCACTGGACACATCCAAACAATTGTGTAATACAGACATTTATATGAATATATTTTCATTCATTTCTCAATAGCCCCAATAAATCTATTCACAAATTGTCAATCAAAATGACATCTTTACATCCAAGCAACCACATAGAAGCTTCTTTATAGACTTGTTCAATATGGCTTTTCTTCCCTAAGTCCTGAAGAAATTATTTCACTCCCAGTATCTTCAACCATTTATACTGTGAACCATCAAGGAAGCCATTATGTAGTTGGTCTGTGTGCTAGAAATAGTAGCCAAATCTCCATTAAATCATAATCTTATACAATAAAAGTAGAAAGGATACTTTCCCCATGAGATATCTTGAATGATCCTAAAATAACAAGATTGTTAATTTCTCTGAAATGGATAGCTCCGATCATGGGCTGCACCTATAAGAGGTGGGGATTCAGCAGGTATGTCAGTCCAGACTCCAGAGAAGTAAAAAAAAAAAGGGGTCCATGAATATCCAATGGGCTTCTTCCTCAAAAAGAAAGAAAAAAAAGTCCCTACTTCACAACCTCCTCAAATTTTAAGAGAATCCAATTGCATCAATGTCTCAAAAGCAATCTTGTTCTTGTCCTGTAAAATTTCTCTTGGAGGCCCCAATCATGGTCTTCAATCAAAACAACAGTAATTACTGCAATCAACATTGCCAAATTCCAAGAATCTGGAAACTTGTAAGAACACTAATTCTAAAAACCTGTAGCAGAGCTCTACTTTGATTTGAACCTAGGACTTTGTTGCACCTGATCAGGAATTTCTCTGCAGACAATTGGAATTTTATGGACTGAGTAATGACATCATCAAAAATCTAGTCAATAAAAATTATATGTAAACAGCTGTCAGATGTTGCTAATCGGGTGATGTGTTCTCGATAGATCTGTCCAAAAAGATTTGTTATAGAGTTTATAAAAAGAAGCTATTCGTAAAAAAATATACAGTGAGACTTAGCAGCTAAGCAACATAATGATAAACTGTCAAAAGAACTTTCTATACAGATACTGGCTAAATCTTCAACATTCATACACTCACCCTTTATTTTTGTTCCTCTGTGAACACATAAATAACCACCATGAACGGAACTTTTCCTTTCTTGTCTTCCTTTTGTTCTACCAGATCATTCATTGCATCTAGTATTATCTTGGTAACAATAAATACTGTGTGAAGATCTGAGCATCAGCCTGTCTTTATTTTACCAACTTTAGTATTCTTCCCAGTTTAATAAAAGCTTAAACAGTGTCCCACAGTCACATCACTTTCCTATGTGCATCCTTAAGAACAGAATAGAGATCCATTCTTTGGCATCACCAACACATTTCATTTACAGGCTGTTAGACTTAATCTCAAAACTATGAATAAATCTCACACTAAGGATACATTACATTTACAATTAGTGACTAATTTCACTGGAAAATAAAGTGTTCTGTAACTTTTAACACATCTTTGGTTTGCTATAAAAAGATTTGTCTTCATGTGGTATGTCAAGGGTTAAGTTCCGTTTGGTGGCACCCATCCCTTGCATACCAGTGACGATGACTGGAAATCATAGTTAAGTGAGACGATGTGTCAATAGTTCAAATGAGAATTAGTTGTGCTGCCGGTTTGGTTCTCTGGGAGCACACTGCCAGATAATAATGATTCCAGATAAATAAGCTGAATACATCCTATTATGATAAACCTAGGAAACATTTATGAGGTTTTTCAAATTGCTAGAAATAGCATTAAAATCTCCTTTAAACTGCACACATTGAATGCATCTGTCTGAAATATAATATTCTTAAAATTAAGATGGAATGGTTATGGTTTGAATTCTTTTGATGAGTTGGATCAGAGCTAAGAGGAGTGAGGTGGGGACTAAGTAACAAAACCCACCTGGACTATAATTAAATTTTTTTTATTGCATCATAAGAGAATGAAGGACAGTGCCCTTGACTCTGTTTAGGGCCTCTCAGATTGATGGGAGGAATGTAGTGGAGCTGTGCTCAGACCAGAGATTAGTACAAATAATTGCATCAGAGCAGACTTTGCTAAAAGTACCCAATGACTACTTGGTGCTATTAAACCAGGCAACAGATTAGGTCCATCAGTAAAAATAGGAACAGTCCATTCAAAGAGCTACCACAGGGACTTCATCTACTATATTTCTCACACAAGACTTGAGGCAACCTGAGACTTTGATTGGATATACTTGCACAAAATGATACACTGTGAGATCAAACACCCTCTTTAGCAGTAATACAGCATGATTTTGGCCACCCTGTATGGTAGCCAAATTGGTTGCCTCCTCCCTTAAACATACCTTCAACTACAGCAAACACATCAATAAAGTGGTCACCTTGAACAACAAAAGGATATGGCTGCTATAAATTTTCATTTACTCAGGTTAGATGAAAGGTAAAGTTGGTCCAGGGAGAACTAACGCTCAATTGTTTAACCCTTTAGCATTTAGATTGCTCTGACAAATGTAATGAAGTGATTGTTTGGTTTTAGAGTGACGTTGTAGGGTAGGTATCAGAGACCAAATCTGACTGGTTTGATCATACAACAGCCAGAATATTTGGGCTGGATATGACCAGTTTAAATGTGAACTTTTAACATCCCCTCCCTTTATTTAATTATTTATTATGTATCTTTTTAAAGAGAAAAAATGGCTTTTAGATTTCTATGCTTTAAACACTAGATTCAGAATGAACAAAAAATTTTTTATTTAATTTTTTTTTTATTTAATCAAGATACTTTTTTGATACTTTTTTAACTATGTATACTTTTATGAATATAGAAAGTAATTTCTGTGTGTATAAATATATTTCATTTGTATTCAAAATGTATAAATATATTTTGTGTTCATAATTACATTTTCATCTTTAAAAATTGTAACAACAACATTTTAAGTTTCCATCAAGAAAAACACTACATTACTTAATACTCACATTATTAAATCCACATTACTTAACATCCTTTCAAAAACTAATATACAGCTATTACAAGATATTTCTGTTCTGTAGTCTTGTTATGAATATATAAATACATTTATAAAACATTGGATTGTGATTCCTATTTATTGTTTTTTTTTTCTCTCTTTAAACAAGTTTGCACAAATATCTTGTAATAGCTGTTATTAGCTTTCAAAATAATGTACCTAATGTGTATTGAATGATATAAGCATTAAGTAAATGTACTGTCTCACTTTCTGAAAATTTAAAATATTTTTGTTCTTTCAATTTATTAAAGATAGCGGTGGCATGACTGTGTAGTTAAGAAATTGGCTTCCCAACCAAATGGTTTTGGGTCCAGACCCACTGTGTGACATCTTGGGCAAGTACCTTCTACTGTAACCCCTGGACTGACCTGAACCATGTGAGAGGATTTGGCAGGTGGAAACTAAAAGAAGCCTGTCATACATATATATTAATTTCATCAGCTCATTTTCATTTTACATCTGCTTACCATGCTGCTATGGATTAGACATTTTGGCAGAATCTAACAGATCAATGGGCCTGTCTTGCCCCAGTGTCTTGGCATGATTTCTATGGCTGGATGCCCTTCTTAATGCCAACCATTTTACAGAGTACTAGATGTTTTTTTTGTTTTTCTTTTGTATGCATGTATGTATGTGTGTGCATGTGTGGTTGTATATCCTCTTTATTTGATATTGCATTGTTAAGTCAGTGTCATGGTCATACAAGCAATGGCATTCAACTTCTAATATGCCATGAAAACATGCCCAACCACGAGGAAAATAATATCTTACTTGGAAACAGGTGAAGGCTGGTGAAAGGCAGGGCATCCAGCCGTAGAAAATCTGCCTTGATGAATTCTAACCAACTCATGCAAGCCTGACAAAGTGAATGATGATGATGATGATGATGATGATGACGATGACGATGACGATGATGATGATGATGATAAAAGTGTAATTACAAATGCAAACAAAGTATTTTTATACATCTCAAATTCAAAATATATTTACATAAATGAAGCATATATATATATATTTCTTATACATGAACTATATTTTACATATAATATATAAGTATATATTTATATATAATATATTTGTAAATAAGAAGGTTTTTTAAAAATTTTTTTATATATTCATAAACATACACATGCACATATAAAAAAGAAGAATTGTAAATTCTCAAATGCTAATGCCATTCTGATTGCAAAGACATAAAAAAAATATTGCATATTCTGAATCTCTTCAAAATATAATTATCTAATAACTGTTGTTTTAAAGAAGATACATAATAAAGAAATTAGAGAGCTTATGGAATGAACAAATGAATATACTTTTATACTTTTATTTGTTTCAGTCATTTGACTGCAGCCATGCTGGAGCACTGCCTTTACTGCATGATTGAAACTCAGTGTCATGCAAATAAAAGTGAAATTGCTATTTCTTATTGAAACATACATAAGATAGTGAAAATATAATGGAGACATGTTATTCAGGATACAAATGTAAACTTTCATAGCCTTATGCATTATAGCTGCCCAGCAGGGCCAAGTAATGCACCGGTGCCTTTACATACACAATCACAACATATATAGATTAGCATTGGGCACCCTAGCACTTTAGGGCTCTCAGGTAAAATCTCAGTAAGCTCTGCTTTTATGCATATGCACTTGTGTGAATACATTTGTGTGTGTGTGTATACACATACTCACATACTCACATATATACTTATATGCACACACACACACACACACACACACACACACACATTAAGAACAGTAGCCAGCTGTGGAAACTATGTCAAAAAGAAAAGCAGATGAGTGAGGTATTGTCCTCTAACCACACCTAGAAGGACAATAACCTCCAAATAAGAATAGATTCAAATTGTGACTAACGCAGGAGTGGCTGTGTGGTAAGTAGCTTGCTTACCAATCACATGGATCCGGGTTCAGTCCCACTGCGTGGCATCTTGGGCAAGTGTCTTCTGCTATAGCTCCGGGCCGACCAATGCCTTGTGAGTGGATTTGGTAGACGGAAACTGAAAGAAGCCTGCCGTATATATGTATATATATGTATATGCGTGTGTGTGCTTGTGTGTCTGTGTTTGTCCCCCTAGCATTGCTTAACAACTGATGCTGGTGTGTTTACGTCCCCGTCACTTAGCGGTTCGGCAAAAGAGACCGATAGAATAAGTACTGGGCTTACAAAGAATAAGTCCCGGGGTCGATTTGCTCGACTAAAGGTGGTGCTCCAGCATGGCCGCAGTCAAATGACTGAAACAAGTAAAAGAGAGAGAGAGTAACCTGTCAAGCCCACTTCCAACCCATACCAGCATAGAAAGCAGACATGAAACAATAACAACAACAACAAGGATGACAAAGACAGACAGACAGACAGACAGACAGACAGCTAGCCTTTGCCAGAAGTTCAATGCCACAACGTAGCATCTTGGACAAGCATTCTTTCTTTACACAACCTTGGTTTGAGCCAAGCTTTGTGAGTAAAATTGGGTCACTGGATGTTGTGTGGAAAGAAGCTTGTCAAATGGATTGTACCTGTGACTGAGCCTTATTATATGCACACTCTGAGAATTACATTAAGGATACACATGTCTATGGAATACCCACTTACATGCTAATTCAGTGACTTGACAGTTCCTGTGCTTTTATATGTATATTTACTTGTTTGTTTGTTTGTGTATCTGTGTGTTGTGTGTGTGCATACACACACACCTATATACGTACACACACATATATTTATATGTATATATGCATATATATCTGTACATATATAGATATATATATATATATATATATATATATATATATATATATATATATGTATATACACACATTAATATACATATATATATATTTATATATATGTGTGTGTGTATGTATATATATATATATATATATATAAATGTAAATGTATGTGTAAAATATGCTTGTATCTATGTGTTTGTATTTATGAATGGATATGTATGCGTGTATAATGTGTCATTGTTTATACAGTCGTGAGAGAACACTCAAAATTGAACACAAAAAGGTTTACCAGTTGACAATCTATTTGTCTCATTAACTCCCAAAGCTGTGATATTGAGAACAACGTACTTGGCAGCCTCACACATTTTGCAAGCACCTGTATGACAGATGAGGGTAGGAGTAATCTAGTCTGTAGTGGTTACATCAGTAGATAAAGACAAAATATAAAATGTTAAACTGAAGGAAAGGAGAGAAAGGAGGATAGAAGAGAAGAGGGGAGAAAGTGGAAGTAAAAGTAAAAATAGAGGGGAAAAGTGCAGGCAAAAAAATATATGAAAAATAGTTCAATGAAAATCTAGAAAAAAAAGACAAAGAAAGAAAGAGATGTAGCAATGTTCTTTTCTTTTTCCTCCTTGCCATCATCAACGCAAAAAACTAAATAATTAATCTAAGGAGGAGTGAAAATTTGAAAGACTGAAGACTGAATGGGAAATGAGCAAAAGTGTGAAAGAGAAGGAGTTCTTAATGTGTGTCAGTGTGTGAGGATTGTAAGCCAAATGCCCCTAACCACTAAATCACATGCACTTGCCCCTCTCTTAATTCTTTGTCTTGCAAGATCCTGCCAGTGCTGGTGCCACGTGAAAAGCAGCCAGTCTACATTGTTAAGTGGTTCGGATTTGGAAAAGCATCCAGCTGTAAAACTCGTGCCAAAACTAACCTCACCTGTGCTAGTGCCACATAAAAAGCACTGAGTCCACTCAGCAGAGTGGTTTGTGTTAGGAAGGGCATGCAGCTGTAAAAACCCTGTCAAAACAGAGTAGCATAGGATAGTTTTTCTACCTGGCCAGCTCGTGTGAACCATCCTACCCATGCATGCATGGAAGATGGATGTTAAACGATGATGATGATGATGATGATGATGATGATATATATATATATATATATATATATTATATATATATATATATATATATATATTATATATATATATATATTAAGTCAGCACATAAATACAGGTTTTTTTTCAATTGCATGAACTAAAAGTCAGAGGGGGACAGGATAAACTACCTGCATCAACTTGCTGTAAAAGCAGGTAATAATTTTACCTTGACCTTATTCTTAGTGCAAGGTTTGAAGAGTGTAGTTCAATTTTAACAGTTATTTTTTTAAGACTATAATAGAAGTGACAAAGGAGCATATTCAGCACATTTTTCTTTATGAGTTCAATAAAGGCAACAATGCAATGGAAAGTGTAAGGAATATTAATGCAGTATATGGGGATTGGTCAATAAGTGTAAGCCAGTGTGAATAGTGGTTCCAGAAATTCCAAGTAGAAACTAGTCTAGAAGGTGAGCCTTATCCTGGAAGATATGTAGAGCTCAATAAGGATGTCCTGCAAACCCTGGTGAAACAAAATCTCATCGTAACTGTTGAAGAACTAGCAGAGTAGCTTGAATTTGGTCTTTCAACCATTCATTGACACTTGTGTGCCAATGGAAAAGTCAGCAAATCAAGTCCATGGGTTTCTCACAAACTTTCCGAGTCAAATTGCATGCAGAGAGTGAATGTATGCTCTTCTTTGCTGTCACATCTCACAAATGAGCCTTTTTGGGACCGAATAGTGACTGGTGATGAGAAATGGGTTCTCTATAAAAATGTTGAAGAGAGTGGGTAGGGAATGAGTAACACTGGCATCCTAGGCTAAAGAAAGTCTTCACCCACGTAAGGTGTTGTTATCTGTTTGGTGGGATATGAAAGGTTTAGTCCACTTTGAACTTTTAAACTCAAACCAAATGGTAACAAAGGAGATCTACTACAAGCAGTTTTAGTGGCTTATATCAGCGTTAGAAGAAAAACAATCATTTTTGGTTTCAAGACAAAAGGTGTTCTTCCATCAGGATAATGCTCGGCCACATACAGCAAGGATGATATTCCAAAGGTTGGGACAGTTTGAATGGGAAATGATGCACCACTTACCATATTCACTGGACATTGCTCCATCTGGATTATCATTTGTTCCGCAGTCTTCAAAATCATTTGGATGGAAAATATATGAATTCTGTAGAAGAGGTCAGAACAGTACTGAGGAGTATTTTTTGTCACGGACAAGTGAATTTTGGAAGTGTACTCTGACACCAACCAAGAGTATTTCTGCATCCCCACACTCAGATGGGTTGTTATCGCATATGCTAGTTAACCCTGACAGGTGCTACAACTCCATGTTAGAGTGGACCTGGGAACAATAGTGGTTAAGAGGTGGTTCCATACTCCTCTAAGCCCAGAACCCCCTGAACTAGAGCCTCACTACTGGATGCAGTTTAAAGTCATACCCAGGTCAACACACACACACACGCACACACATTCTAACCTGGAGTTGTAGTACCTGTCAAGGTTTCAGCCATGAGTTAGGTAGCATATGTGATGACAATCAATCTGAGTGTGGGGATGCAGAAATACTCATGGTTGGTATCAGAGTGCATTGTAAGACCAGCAGGAGTGAGATGTCCCGAGCTGTTGTCTAGAAAAGGACACTCTGATGTAAAACCTGTGGTTTCACTTGATAACTGGTCATTTCGCTTTGATCTGTCACTAGGTACTAACCAAGAAGATTCAGATGGTACTTGTGTTGTACAAGTATGTGTACATATACATATATGCAATTTTGGTACAAAAACTCTTCACCAAGTACCTTCTATGCATAAGATAGAAAGCATAAAATGATAACAAATGTAAACTATGAAAAATCAAAATTGGCAATGCTAGGTACATTGTTGACAACTGTGAAAAGGTGACACCCCCCCCCCACCCATCCACCTGCTCCAATTCTTACTTTCCTTGAGACGTGATGTTGTAACCAAAACAAACTAGAATAGAGAGGCAAAGAAAGAAAAATTGACAACAAATAAAGATGAGCATATTGAGACTGATGGATCAAAAGAGTAGTTATGGAACCTAAGTATAAAACATCAGCTAAATTAAAGAACAATAAACCTGAGACCTCGAAATAAAAAAATAACGTGCTCTATTGATGTGGTCAGCTGCCCATTTGACATCATTGTTGTAAGCAAAATACAAAAGATAGAATACATCTTTGGGCCATTGGTGAGGAATTTGGAAATCTAGGAGCTAAAATACATTTTCAGCTTTGAAGCAACAGAATATGTACAAACATGCTTTGATTAAAGCAAAGCTTTTTTAAAATTTAAAGGATGAATGGTTATGAAAAGATCAGAAGCACCCTTTTCTTAAAAGAAAAATATATTTTCTTCACAATCTTGTTACTGAGCAGGTGGCCCATTAAAATAAACTCTAAAACAACAATCAAGAATAGTAAACACATATGCATATATATATATATATATATATATATATACACACACACATATATACATACACATATTTACATACATACATACATACACACACATATATATATATACAACACATATTTACATACATACATACATACATACATACTACATACATACATACATACACATATTTACATACAAACACACATAACAGAAAGAATGAAAGACAAAAATTCTAAACACAGTTGACAGACTTTTTTTCCCTTTACCCATAAGTGTATAAACCAACTAAACAACTAGTCAAGTATGTAATCTAGTCTTCCTTCACCTTTCTAGTGCCAAACCACAATCCTTGTCTTACATAAACAATAGACTGATGATAATGATAAACCTGAACTTAAGAGCTACTTTTTAACCTGAAGTAGTGTTTTCTCTTAGTCTTCAACTTCTTTTGTTTCATTCTGTTGGCTTTCATAGCACATAATAGTTTAAAAAATGGTTCAAAGAAATTAGGTTGTTTATATATGGCATCTAGTATGTTTTTTCAATGTTAGTGAGGTGATCACGATTGTGGAGGTGCTGGTGTCAGTTGTGTATGCATGTATGTATCTATATGTGTGTATCTGTGTGTCTTTTGCAAATAAAGTATATGTTTGTATACAGAGTGTGTTAGAGTGCATTTGTTTATTATCAAGGAAAAAAATTTCTATGCACAAATCTATAAATATATGTATGTACATATGTCTTATCATTTTTTGTCTGTTTTGCCATGCCAGCAAAGATTGGTTGGGTCTTCATGGTCTGTATCACCTTGCACATGCAACAACAAAGAAAACTGATAAACTTTAGTGTTGTGCAAGTCTTCAGCGAATTTTAATTCTGCCACTAGCACAAAGTAGGATGTCCTATGCGAAGAAAATTTAGAGATATTCACTCAGGGCCATATTAAGAACTTGAGAGGCCCTAAGCACTTAATAGATTTTGGTGTCCCCATATACATATGTAATTCAAAATATAAAAAATAATAAACCATAAAATAAAGTTTATTTTTCAAAATTAAGTAAAACTAACAGTAAAAGGGAAAATAAAAGTTTTCTTTCACCTTTTCTAACTGCAAAGTTTTTGATCAGATCCTCTAAATTAATCTCATGTAACACATCTACTTCTATGCTTAGCAGGGATAAGGCATCCTGAATATTATCTTAGCAAGTTTAACCTGATTTGTTTTGTGCCGTAAACCTTTTATTATTTCTTTGGTACCCCTCTTCCCTTGTTGCCCTGAGCACATGCTTATTTTGCATAATGATTAATCCAGTATTGTATGTCTTCAGTGAATTTTAATCTTGTTACTTGTACTTGAGAAGTTTTCCCATGCAAGTAGGACTTGCAAGTCCCTTCTACCCTGTAGCAGACATATTTGGAGTTACTGTTTTCCTAGATGAGAAACCTTTACTAGGCTTGCATCATAAGTTCTGTTGGTGTAGAAGTGATGTATGACTTATAGGGTTGTGCACCTCTGGAGTTGGAGATCATAGCTTAAGGTAGTAGAAATTCAGCTTTGCATACATTGCTATGGATTTGTAACTCATTTTTTATTTTGGTAATTGCAGTTATTTCACTTACGATCTAGTTTTATTGAATTTTTCAGGTAAATGTCTTTGGAGTGTTTCCCGAGTTCTTAGTTTTCTTAGGAAGTTTGGGGTGTCTACTACCAGCAACAATGCCTTTTGCATTGATTGGGCAACTATAACTTACCTTTATGTTTTGCAAGTTAGATAGTTTGAGATATTTGTTTCCAATGGCAAAATGTTTTTTTAATCAGGTTTGCAATATTGGGTTTCACATTAAGGCTGTATAGACTGAAATAAATTATCTTACACATACACACACACACACACACACCACACACACACACACACTTCAGTTGGATTTAAATAAAAGCCATAAAGAAATCAATATTCAAGGAAAAATTAATTTACATATATGAATAATATTTTATGCACACACACACATGTATAAACAAATTGGTGATGTAATAGAAGAAAGATTAATAGAAGGAGCAGTGAAAGTTAGAGAGAAAGTCAAAAATGATTGATGAGAATGAGTAATATGAGAGAAAGAGAGAGTAATGGATGATAGTAACAGAAATGGATTGTATGGTGGCAGTAGAGATGGGCAATTGCAAGGAGTGTCAATAATGAATGACCTGAAAGAGAGGGTTAGGAGTAAGAAGGTTGCCAGTAGTGGGTATTGAATACAGACATGAAATTGCCTTCCTTGGTGCAGTAGTTTGGTATAGTGAACGTGTGTGTGTGTGATGTTTGTGTGTCAATCATCAAATGTTATTCTAAAAGTCTGTACAGTAAATACACATTTACTATAGTCATATGCCACAATTACATACACGACATGTTATATGATGACTTTATTAGTTAAGTGTCTTGCTAATCTCTATCCATTCTCTTCAGCTGTCTCCTGAAAAGGTCATTTATGGAAGCCAATATGACAGAACCAATGTCAAAATCAAGTAAGCTGCACTCTGAAGAAGAAACTTATTGGAGACTAAAATTAATTGATTTGATAATAATGGTTTACTACACAAAGCCATAAATTTCATAGAAGAGGGTGTTCAGCTGATTGGTTTGGCCTCAATCCTCTCTGTAAATGTCAAGTATTTATTTTGTCTTTGATGGGATTTGAGGTAATTTCTTGAGACAATTCACCCAAAGAGTAGTTAACTTTTGAAGATGAAAATATACTATTGCAACATCCAGGGTGACTTGGCTTTGACTATCCAAGAAGGTGAAGATTAAAACACAACAGTGGCAGCTTGGGATATCCAGAAGTAATGATCTACATGCAGCCTAGCCTTCTTACTGTGTAAGAAGTTAAGGGCCAAAGTACATTACATGGAGTGGTGGCGGGGAGGGATTTCTTGTCTGAACACTTTCTGCTGTTCAGCTCTCCTTAGAGTTTCTTACTATCATTCTCCTACACTTTGGTTAATAATAAGGCTCTTGGTGGTGGATGGGTGTGGTGCTCTTAGCCCTTTTCCTACTATATCTATGTTGAAATATATTCCCTTTGTTTCAATTAATTTTGAAAATATTGAAAAATTTAGAAAAATAATTTGTTATTTTAAGCTGGTGTTTAGAACAAATTAAGATGAAGTTTTGATAGCAACTTTTAATTTATATAAATTTAAATCAGGAAATTTGAATCATAGAAACAAGAACAGTGTCACACAGGTTGGTATCAAAAAGGTTACAGGAATGAAGGTTTTGAGGAGATGGTGTTTAAGTGAATGATGCCTTCTCTGGAGAGATTGCATTCTCTGATAGTAACATTCCCTGATGATCTGGTAATTATTCTAGGCAACTTGCTTATTGGTCTCCAACCACAAGACCAATTCTATCAAGTGAGCTTCTGAAATCAAATAATGTGAATTATAGAAAGTTGAGAGGTTTTTTTTTCCTTTTTTCTAATGGCACTATTTTCCCTGACATCTATGGGAAGTGAGTCAAAGTTAAATTAAGTTTTTAGCTTAGAAGCATAATAAAACATTTACTGCAAAATCTGAACACATGACTCTTGGGCAGGTACCTCAATAACTTATTGACTTGGCAAGCCAACAAAAGAGCGTCTATGTGGTCGAACATTATGCTAGAAGAAACAGTTACATATTCTCCTATCATAATTTATTTTCTTAAAATTGAAAAGACACATCACATAATATATTCTTTGTTATGTTATGTCCGAATAAAAAATATGAAGGTCAGGCTGAGATACTTTTGATCATAGTCAGCTCAATCAGGTCTGACCTACTGTTAAACAAGAACTTATTTATTTGGCTATCTTACAGCTATATGAAGGCACATGGCTCAGTGGTTAGAGTGATGGGCTCACAATCATGAGGTAGTGAGTTCGATTCTTGGACTGAGCTGTGTGTTGTGTTCTTGAGCAAGACACTTTATTTCCAGTTCACTTAGCTATAGAATTGAGTTGCAACGTCACTGGTGTCAAACTGTATTGGCTTTTGCCTTTCTCTTGGATAACATCAGTAGCATGGAGAGAGGAGACTGGCATGCATGGGTGACTGCTGGTCTTCTATAAAATAACCTTGCCCAGACTTGTGCCTCGGGGGGTAACTTTCTAGGTTCAATTCCATGGTTTTTCATGACTGAAGAGGGTCTTTACTCTACTTTATCTTACAGCATTCACATAGTTACTCCGGAATGGATAGTTCCTGAATAGTTGTTGTTGTTTAAACCCAGGTCAACTAACATTGAGTAAACCTATAATCAAAGGCATTCTTGAATTAATTATTACATGTGTTTTTATATCTAGAACTTCATTGTCCAATATGTCCTTCTTTTTAAGATGATATGGTATGATTTGAGAGAGATTTAGCTGCTATTTCTTGCAGGTCAAGCCATTTCAAATATATTTCCTTGCTGTCTTTGATAGACATTCATGCAGAGCAGGCAGATGATATCATGTAAATGGTAACTTCATGATGGACTATGTCTTATCACCCAGGTTCCATACCCAGTTGTTGTTATTTCACTTATGCTGTCAATGCTATTGATAAAGGCATGAAAGCCACAATTCCTATTTTCCTTTCAACCTTTCAAGTCAATTGCATTGAGATATACTGCTCCTCTTTCAATTAATTTTGAAAATATTGAAGAATTTGTCAAAATAACTTTGTCACTAATAAGCTGGTGCTTGGAACTTAAATTTACATAAAATTTTGATGGAAGATTTTAATTTAAATAAGAAGTCTGTACCATAGAATCAGGGGCATTCTCAAGCAGGTTGGTATCAAAATTGCTAAAGAATACAGTTGATAAAAGCAATTATACTGTTTATTTCACTGGTACATTGAATAATAATAATAAATATTAATCCTTCACCAATTTAGGTGTTTATATCCTGTGGACTTGAAATAGACTTATAAGACCCCCACCCCCACTCTACACAAACACACACATCTAGTATAGGTCATATTTCTGAAGTTACTTTTTTCTTTTCATGTTAGTGCCTCATTTTCACTCTGCTACATATGTCTATACTGTTCTTGGCAGCTTTCAACTCAGTGACAAGGCAACAAAAATTTCTCTGATTCCATGCTGTTTTGTTTCCAGATTCCAGATAATGACATTGATTTTGTGACTTCTGTGTGAAAACTTTAAACATGACCTTGTTAAATCATTTGTAGATGTTTGCCAGATAGTTACTTAAGATTTCATTCCTGCTTCTCACATCAAAGTAATGGACTGCAACGCTTTCTAAAAAATGAAAATAAAAATGAAATGAAATAAATAAACAATGATTCCATTAGAAAGAAAACCAGCTTTTTATAAATAATTTATGTTTGTTGATTTGAGGAAGATATTAAATTGAATTATGTTAGAGTTGGTGATCAATGAACAAATTAAAGTTTGATCAAATTATTTAATTATTTCCTCATTTAAGAAGCTTCACAATCTCAGCTCTGTAAACTAACAAAACTGTTTCAATTTCCAGTTAGTCTTTACCATTGCATTGTTCTCTTTTGCTTTTTTCCTCCCTTCTTCTTCTGCTGTTTGTTGGGAATCCTCCTGGATTCATATTCTGTAACAAGATCTGAACCCTGGAGTATTTTTCAATCTGTGAAGCTTACACGTTTTTAACTCAATTATTGTGATGTGTCTGTTATAGACAGAATAAAGATATATATCATTACTGTAGTATTGGTAGCAAATGTTTAAAACAAAAACAACAAAAGAAACTGTTGTTGTTGCTACAAATCTATGTGACAAGCAATGATGTGGAACTGCTGTTACCTCTACTTCTACTACTACTTCTGCTGCTGCTACCACCACTGTCACCTCCACCACTACCATGACCACTCACTGAATATATCAATACATTGTTGCTTTGTTTTATTGAAGAGCCAAGTATACAGCATTGCTTTCATTTTCAGTTAACCTTTTACTATTAAAACTGACTGTATCTGGGCCAAATATTCTACTAGTTTTATGTCAAATGGGCCAAATTTGGCCGCTCACACTCATCCTACAATGTATTTCCAAAAATTAACAATCACATTATCATAACCTTGTTGCGATGAGATAAAGCATGATTAATTCAAAACAATGTGAACAAATAAGCATTACATTTGACAGAGTAATTCAAATTCTAAAGAGTTAAAACCATTTTACACATTTAAAAAGCTTATATTCCTAAATATATATTGCTTATATTCATAATACTGTCCAAAGAAGATAAACAACTAAGACCTGCCAACTACTGCCATATCATCCTCACTTCCAATATCTCAAAAGTGAGACATGCAACAGCAAATAATCAGTTTTTTCTTCATCTTTAGTCACTTTCTTCTCCTCATCAACAACCAGTATTGTTTCTATGATGCCAGGTCTATCAGAGATCTCTTGTAGATAATACACCAGTAGTATCTTGATCCTAAGAACTTTTTTTAACCAGTTAGCATTTAAACTGGCCATATCCAAGCTACCTGTTTTATGTTCTAACCAGCCAGATCCAGTCTATTGTACCTATCCTTCAATGCCATTCTATATATTAAGGATCAATTGTCAAAATTTCTAAGCTGTGAGATAATACAGGATTAATTAAAAACAATGTGAATGAAAAAGCATTACATTTGACAGAGTAATCTGAATGGTAAAGGGTTAAAGCAATATTATTGTCAGTAAGGCACCACTTATATTCTGTTAGTTATGATGTCCTTGTATGTTTGAGGTTCCTTGTCTTAACATCATGTGATAGTTGTAAACAAGCATCAACATAATACAAGCTAAATAGTTTATTTTCATCTTCTGAGAAAACATACATGGCCATGAGGAAGGTTACTTTGCTTCAAGACAGGAGATGGTTGGCAATGAGAAGGACATGAAGCTGTTGAAAATCTATCATAAAGGAATTTTGTCTGACAAGCATGGAAAGTGGATGTTAAAATCACTGTGATCACCGTGACTGACCAGGATATCAGATGTTGCCACACATCGCTGGTCACAATGCGCTTTGCATTGTTTTAGCCTTCAAATGACGCCACCCCTCTGGCTAAGCAAGCAGGCCAACAGAAGAAAGAGTGAGAGAAAATTGTGGTGAAAGAGTACAGCAGGGCTTGCCACCATCCCCTGCTGGAGCCTTGTGGAGCTTTAGGTGTTTCCGCTCAATAAACACTCACAACACCTGGTCTGGGAATTGAAACCACGATCCTACAACCGTTAGTCCACTGCCCTAACCACTGGGCCATTGCGCCTCCACAGATGTTAAAATAATGATGGAAAAATAAAACAAATGGTACTTTTGTTCAAAATACTACACTGCAGAATGTTTCTTTATAATGTAGCAATAGTATTAAGAAAAGTCTTATTGAACAAAGGTTTGGTAGGGGCTTGAAAAATCTTAAGAAGTTATTCTGTAGTTTAGTTTCGTTTTATAGCAAAACTAGCAGAGCAGTTAAATCTCTCAGTACATTAATTGTGATTACTTTAATGACAAAGCCCAGGTAAGGAAACAAAATTTTGCAAATCTACTCAACCTACATTTATTGATAAAAATGGTGAATATGGTTATATATATAGTTATATACATATATATACATATACTGATATACACGCTAGTATACAATGATATATATACATACAAGTATATGTATGTAGATGTGTCTGTGTATGTGTAAACATACAAACAGTATTTCCTTTGAGAAAAGGAAATCAATTTACTAATTGTGTAATAATGTTGAAAAAAAAATGAATCAGTGTTAATGGACACATGTGTGCACACACACACACACACACACACACACACACACAATGCATACTATTGTTTTCATATATACATAATATACATATATGTTTATATAGATACATATCTGTGTTGTGTACATATATGTCTATATATACATACACTAACGCATACATATACGCATGATTTCACACTCACACCTACATCTATGTATAAATATAGCATGTAAGTATGGTATACATATGTATGTCTCTGCAAGCATATGTTTGTATATTATTAGCCATTAGACAATGGTTCTATTGCTACTTAATAAATACTCGTGCTCATTTATGTGAAGAGATTAATAACATTATGTAGTCTTACACACATTTTGGTGTCTTACTGGAATGGCAACTTCCTCTTCCACTATCCTTCCTATTCAAAATAGCTGACTCACAGTCTTATTGTTTCAATAAAGAACAGAAGGCCCAGGAGTGGCTGTGGTGGTGGTGGTGGTGCTAGTGATGGTTGTGGTGGCTAGGGTTAGGATTTGAGGTTGGGGTTGATGGATAAAAACAATCAGTGGTTTATCTATCAGCCAAATGAAAAAAATAAAAACATATATGCAAAGAAAACTTAATGTTATATATATAGTGTGTGTATGTGTGTGTATATATATATATATAATATATATATATATATATATGTATGTATGTATGTATATATATATATGTATATGCTCAGTATAGAGATTACGGCCTATTTATGTTAAGTTTGTCTAGCATCATCATCGTCATCATCAAAACCACCACCACTGCCATTGTCATGATCATAATCATTGCCATCATTTTTGTCCTCTTTATTATCATTGATCTTATCATCATTGTCCTCATTTCCATCATAACCATCCCCATTGCCATCACTGTATTTAATCATCATCATCATTAACATCTCCCATAATCAACAAAATTATCATCTTCAACATCATCGTCATCATTGTAGTCATCGTCATTGTAGCTGTTATCATTGTATAATCATCATTATCCTCCTCTTCCTCCTCCCCTCTCCTCTACATCATCATCATCATCATCAATATTACACTGCATTTTACATGCTGACATCATATACTGAACCATCTTCTTAAACACCCATCATTACCATCGTCATCATTTAACGTCCAAACCTGGCTAGCAGGGTTGATGTCCTTCCTAATTCCAACCACTTAACAGAGTGTGTTGAGTGCTTTAACTGCTCCACCGGTATGAGTGCATTAATGCTGCACTGGCATGGATGCTTTTTAAGTGGCACTGGCGTCTGAAAGGACAAGCATGTACATGTGGAAGATAGTGATTTTACTTGGCCCATAAACATTCTAAAATATCTTTCTCTTGTGTTGTTTCATTAGTGAATCCTAAGTTTCTAAGAGTTTGATCAAAACTATCTCATTTTAGGTACTCTAATTTGCCTGCTGTTTACAAACACACCTTATATATATATAACCATATGTACATAAACATTTTGTACAGACACAGTCTTACTGTATGGCAACTTGAGCAATTGTTCTTCTCTTATAGTTCAATGCCTTATGTGTGGGTGCCTGGTTGACAGAAACTTAAAGAAGACCATCATATATATATACATATACATGCATGTACACACACACACACACACACACACATACATATGTGTGTATATATATATATTTATATGTGGCTATGTGGTAAGAAGTTTGCTTCCCAATCACACAGTTCCGGGTTCAGTCCCACTACATGGCACCTTGGGCAAGTGTCTTCAACTATAGCCGCGGGATAACAAAAGCCTTGTGAGTGGATTTGGTAGATGGAAACTGAAAGAAGTCAGTCATGAATATATATATATATATATATATACTTATGTATGTATTTGTGTGTCTGTGTTTGTCTACCCCACCATTTCTTGACAACCAATGTTGGTTTGTTTACATCCCCGTAACTTAGTGGTTTGGCAAAAGAAACTGATAGAATAAGTACTAGGCTTACAAAGACTAAGTCCTAAGTTTGATTAGTTCAACTAAAGGCAGTGTTTCAGCAAGGCTGCAGTCAAATGACTGAAACAAGCAAAAGAGTAATATATATATATATATATATATGGAGGGGGAGAGAGAGATAGAGACAACAGACAGACAGACAGACAGATATGTGTGTAGTGCCTTTTTGTCTTGATATTCCACAATATAAGCAAGTGTCATCATCATACAGGCAAAGGTGATACCCTTCTTTTCTAATCTTCCATAAAATCATGTAAACAGATGAGGGATAGCAACAGGAGGGAAAATCTGCCTCAACAAATTTCATCTGACCCATGCAACATGGACATTAAAATGTTGATGATGAATATCATTTGCATAGATATCTCGATTGTTGTTCTCCTTATCATCATGAATAGTTTTGGAGGACATATATTGTCTTTTTGTCAGCAAAGCCTACGTATTTCTTGTAACCCGGTCATCACATATCTAAGTATGCTGGAATGCCTTGGATATATATATATATATATATATATAGTGTGGGAGTAATTCTGGGTTACTGGTGATATTGTGGGCAGAAAAACATATTTCAGAGACTTGTAATTATATCTTATTAATTCATGTCTATTACAAATCTAGCCATTATTTATCAAATTACCAAAAATCAACAAAGGGTTTGTTGAATCTGGGGTTGTCAATTGTGAAACAAAGAAAATGCTTGAGAGACTGGAAATAATGTTATATAAATATCTAGATTGTAGTTGTCCTTATCATCTGTTTAGTTTTGGAGGATATGTATTGTCTTTTTGTTAGCAAGGCCCACTTATTTCTTGTAACTCAGTCATCACATATCTAGGTGTGCTAGAATGCCTGGGGTGTCTGTATATATATATATGTGTGTGTGTGTGAGAGAGAGAGAGAGAGTGAGTAAATCTAGGTTATTGGTGACTTTATGTGTACAAGATCTTTGAGAAACTTGCATTTATATTTTATTTCACGTCTACTACAGATCTTACTATTATTCATTAAATAATCTAGAAACAACGAAAGGTTTGTTGAATTTAAGATTGCCAATTGTGAAACAAAATAAAATGTTTGAGAGACTAAGAATAGCATTAGAACAATTCACAGGAACATTTTCTGTAAGAGTTGCAATAAAAATGCTTGTCTAAGACTCTGAGATGTTTTATTAATAATTTTATGGGTTTAAAAATGCTGAAAAGAATAAAAATGGATGACTGTTTTACAAATTCAATCGCTCATCTCATCTTTGATTGTTATCAGATTCCCTATTCTTATGTGCATATATACATATACACACACATATATTAACCCTTTCATTACCAACCTGGCTGAAACCGGCTCTGGCTCTGAGTACAAATGTCTTGTTTTCATAAATTTTGAATTAAAATTTTCCACCAAATCTTAGTCGCAATTTATGTTCCTAACACTAGCTGAATGATAACTAAGTTATTTTACTAAATTAATCGTTATATTTTAAATTAATTGAAAAAAACACAGAGCATCTCAAAATAAATCCAGTAAGAAAAGGGTTAGTGTGTACACACACAGGCACTGGCACACACTCATGCATGCGCGCACACACACACACACACACACATACACACACACACGCATGCACACACACACACATGGGTTTTGATTTAGTTGAATGTACCCTGCCCCCTTAAAATGTTGTATTGAGTCTGACCCCCCAAAAATATTGATCAATTAGAGCACAGCTATCCTGTAGTCCCATTTCTCTTGTATCCTATAAATCAAAGACCTTGTATTTAAGCAGGAAATGAAAATATTAGTTAATATACCTGGTGGTATTTGATTTTATCAAATTGTACCATGGACAGTTTTTTTTTTTATTTTCATTTCCTCCTTTCAGACTCAAGAAAGCAAGTAGTTATGTCCAAACCATAACTGTTATTTATTAACAAGTATGACCTGGTAGCATACAAGATGGCCCAAAAGTAGTCCTTCAGTTATCACATAGGCACTTTAAATTTCATTTAAAACATTTAATTACATTCAAATTTCTATCTTACAATTAACTAAATTAGCATAGAATGATCGTTTCATATTTTTTTTATAATTAAGATCTAAACTGTTAACATATGAATGTGGTGAAAGAGATAGTTGAATAATTGTAAACCTACTTTTGGGCCATCCTGTATGGCCTGTATATATACCAAACTTTTGCTAATTGATTTAAATGCCTATGTAGTCATAAGCAAACATAGGCATTGTTTCAACTCTCCCACCATTTGATCCAGCTGCACATCCAAGATGTAACAACTTCTGGGAAAGAGGGCTGCACTTGCATTAGGCAGGTACACATTTTCAAATGACTGTATTGGAGTAACATGAAAGGAAGTGCCTTGTTCAGGGACAAGACACACTGCCCAATCCAAGAACTGAACCCACAATCTTGTGATTGTGAGTCCAAAATCCTGACCACTAAGCCATATACATTCATGTATTTGAGTCAAATCAGTTTGGTATACTCCTTCAGTTTACTATGTTCAAATTTATGGCTTTGTGCCTATGTAATAAATGGTGGTGGAAGAGGGAGAGTGTAATGGTAGGATGATAATGCTGATCCTGTTCAGAATTACAGCTTGATGGTGTAGCCAATGGAACAAAACATCTGAGAACTTTTCTAATCAAGACCATTCGAACTTTATCCATGAACATGTCCTAATTTCTGAGATTTTCAAACATGTGGTTCTCATTTTAAAGATATCAGGAAGATGGGGATTATTGAATTGAGATTTCACTGCTACACTAAACAGGCTTAAATGATTATGTAGAAATTCCCTTGTTAATACTACCTTCATTGAAGGAAGTAATTCATTCAGTGTGAAAGGGTTGATTGATGAAGGAAAAGAAAAATCTAGAATAGATAAAATCAGAAGATTTCACAGAGGAATGATGAAAAGACTTATAATAATAATGATGAGCTTATTGTATACAGTACTCAGATTCACTATCACTCATTGGGAAAGGGTAAAAGAGGAGACAGAAAGCAGCAATTAATCAATGAAAGACAGCAATGATAAGCAAAAGTTCATTGCATAGTACACAGGGTATATAGTATATAGGCGCAGGAGTGACTGTGTGGTAAGTAGCTTGCTTAATAACCACATGGTTCCAGGTTCAGTCCCACTGCATAGCACCTTGGGCAAGTGTCTTCTACTATAGCCTCAGGCTGACCAAAGCCTTGTGAGTGGATTTGGTAGAAGGAAACTGAAAGAAACCCATCATATATACATATATATATGTGTGTGTGTGTGTGTGTGTGTGTGTGTGTGTGTGTGTGTGCCTGTGTCCCCCCCAACATCACTTGACAACTGATGCTAGGTATGTTTACGTCCCCGTAACTTAGCAGTTCGGCAAAAGAGCACCGATAGAATAAGTACTAGGCTTACAAAGAATAAGTCCTGGGGTCGATGTGCTCGACTAAAGGTGGTGCTCCAGCATGGCTACAGTCAAATGACTGAAACAAGTAAAAGGGTAAAAGAGGGTAAAGCACATAAAGACAGAAAAGTGAACGGTAAAAGAGCCATAAATGGGAAAGAGTGCAGAGGCATATGAGGAGTAGTATTAGCAAATTTGAGTAAGTACGGAATTTTTAAAGAATACATGTTCTGACAGCTAAAAACAGATACAGGTAATTTTTCCCCACATGCTTTGGCAATTCTAAGCATTAAAAAAATGTTTCTGAAAGTCATGGATGCTGCATTGCATCATTGCTCCTGTTGTTCTCATTGTTATAGTCTAGTTCCTTGTGCTTATTTGCTTATTTTTTATTTTATTTTTTTAAAAATAAATTTCAGAGTTTATTCTGTGATTTTATACTAAAATTCTTTCTTTTCAATTTTCAGGTGCTTCCACTGAAGTAAATCAGCAGACAGAGAAGAATGGAACCAAAGAAGTCAATGAGAAGGGAAAAGAAGAGGAAATAAAAGACATAGATAAAACAGGTATGGCTTTGTGGAGGGCACAAAAAAATCGGCAGAGCTTCAGAAAAAAAGTCCCTGCCTTATTTGGTCGCAACCCTTTATAGTCTGAGTTTGAATCCTACCAACATTGCCTTTGCCTTTCAACGTTCTAGGGTCCATAATATAAAGAACCAGTTAAGCACTGTGAATTGATGTAGTCAACTAACCATCTTCCCTTAGAAGTGCTGGCCATATACCAAAATCTGATGCAATTATAAATAATATTAGATGGTGTGCTGTCAGGGTCGTAAGCATGTTGGATAAAATGCATCATGGCATTTCTGCCTGCTCTTTACATTCTGTGTGCAAATCCTGCTGAGGTCAGCTTTGCCTTTAATCCTTTTGAGGTTAATAAAATAAAAGTACCAGTCAAGCACTAAGGTCAATGTAATCCCCTTGTCCTCAACTCTCAAAATTGCTAGCCTTGTGCCAAAATTAGAAAGAATGTGCTTGAGAAGACATGTCAAGCCAAGTGAAATCGTAATCATGGCCAATGCCAGTGACACATAAAAGGTGGCCGTGCCAGTGACATGTAAAAGGTATCCACTATGCCCTTGGAGTGGTTGGTGTTGGGAAAGGGCATCTAGCCATAGAAACCAAGCCAAATCAGACTGGGGCCTGGTACTGCTCTCTGGCTTATCAATCTCAGTCAACCTGCCTAACCCATGCCAGTAAGGAAAGCAGATACTAAATGATGATGATGATGATGATGATGATGATTATTATTATTATTATTATTATTATTATTATTATTATATTATTATTATTAAGGTGGCAAAATGGCAGAATCTTTAGCAGATTGAACAAAATACTTAGTAGCATTTCTTTTGACTTAATGCTCTAAGTTCAAATTCTGTCAAGCTTTACTTTGCCTTTCATCCTTTCAGGGTCAAGAAAATAAGTACCAGTTACGCACTGGGGTTAATGTAATCAACTAGTCCCCAAAATATCAGGTTTTAGTGAGAGAGCAGCACATGCCATCAAAGTGAAACTGGGGTACACATATACAAAGCCCAAAGTACTACCCATGTGATAAGGGTACAACAGGCACCTGCATCATTATTGTTATTATTATCAAAAACGTGATGTCACATGTCGGATGGATCTGGTTGTTAACCAAATCCATCATGAAGATCACCCCACTGCCTTCCTTTAATCCCAAAGGGCAGCTTGGTGAAAGACATTGTATGGTGGACAAGACTAAAGGGGTTGAAGACAAACACTTTTCTCTTTGGCCAATCCCTGGTCAACCTCTTCAAGTGAAACTTGAAGAGGAAAATAAGAGTAGAGAGGGAAGTATTGTCTTCTTGCCAGTTTGCTAAAAGGTGAATGAAAGTGGTGAGAATGGTGCAAATGAACAGGCCTGCCCTGATCATATGCCTGTAGTTGGAGAAAAGGAAAGATAAAAATGGCACCTGCTCCAAAAGTCAGGGTGCCCATGTATTTTCATGGGGTTTTTCCATGAACAGCTCTTGAACATCTCCTCCTTATTGAAGATTTCACATTGCTGAATTTTTTCTTCCTTTCTTTTTGTTCCATTATGTTAATCTTGTGTACAAACAAAATCCTCACAACACACACTCACAGACATATACACACATTCTTTGTTTTTGTCCTGTACTGTCTATAATGTTTTTCTTAATGTAAATCCTTTGTGGTTAATAAAGAAATCATTGTTATTATTGCATGAGAGGGCAATGCATGCCATCAAAGTGACACTGGGGTAAAATATACAAAGCCCAGTATACCCATCATGACTACCCATCTGATAATGGTACACCAGGCACATGCATCACAACCAAATGTGCACGACATGGTGATCTCATATCAAGACAAACAGCACATGTTAGAATTTTCTGCAGGTTGAGTAGCCCATCCCACTCAAAAGGTCCCTGAATAAGGTTTGTTTAAGGATGTTGAACGAAACACCTATGTTTCCAGAGGTGAATTATTCAGACCACAAAGAATTCCTCTCATCGCAAGGCTATGATGCTCTGCTTGTGATCAGAGATGCACCAAGAGACATGCTCAACTAGTTAAGATCAAGCAATTGACAAGCAAATCTGTGGTGTTAAGCAGAATATTTGCTGTAACCCATCTTTTATACAAAACATGTACATGATAACACAAATCATTATTATTATTATTATATTATTATTATTATTATTATTATTATTATTATTATTATTATATAGCTTTGCGCAGAGGCGGTACCATGGCCAATGAGGTAAATCCGAGGCATGGTTATTGCTAGTTGATTATTATTATTATTATTATTATTATCATCATCATCATCATCATCATCATCATCATCATCATCATCATCATCATCATCATCACCATTATTGTTATTAGTAGTAGTAGTAATAGTAGTAGTAGTAGGAGGAGGGGAAAAGAAGAGGCAGAAGTAACAACAGCAGCAGTAGTATGCTCATCATCATTAGGGTGGTGTTAGTGATAGTGTTTTAATGCCAGACAAGAGAGAGAGAGAGAGAGAGAGAGAGAGATGACCCGAGGGTGACAACCTTCCTGTGGTCAGGCTTCCCCTGCTACCATCTACCTACCTACTCAGCAACATTCAAGAGAGTAGCTTTCTTCTATCCCAACCTCCCCAAGGTCATCTAGCTGTTGTAGTTATAACCTATTGTTATTAAATTTTGAAAGTATCATCACTTAAGTGTAAGGGAGTTGAAGAGAAACACTTGACCCTCCAGTACTCATGTAACAGTTATAGCAGTGACACAGGCAAACAAATATTGTATTTTCAATTGTGGAATCACATTTTGTCTGTATTTAGTTTATATCTAGGGCAAAAATTTCCTCCATTACTGATAGATTTCATTTGTCAGAGAACTACAGCAAGAGGAGCTCCTCCTCCTCCACCTCCAACTTCTCCGCTTCCCCTCCTCCTCATCATCATCATCATTTAACATAGCTGCTTTGATCAAATGGAATTCAATTAGGTGGAATTTTTATGGCCAGATACCCTTTCATGTCACCAAACCTCATGTGTTTCCATGCCAGGTAATATTTCCCAAGACCATACATGCATGCATAAAACACACACATGCATATAAACCATACACAAGCATAAGCACACACACACACACACACACACTTATACATATGTGGTGGACTTCTTTCAGTTACCATCTACTGAATCTACTCACAAGGGAGTAAGGATATAGTAGAAACCACTTGATGAAGGTGCTGCACAGTGGACCAGAATCCAAGACATTGTTGGTAGTTTCAAGCTAAAGACTTAACTTCACTGCAAGTTGCTCACCATGCTAAAACTAATAGTTAAATATCCCTCAAATTATACCCAATAATCTTATAAAAGAGTTGATGGGATTTTTAATTTGGTAAAGTAGTTTTGGGTAAATTATGTCTGAGCAAAAGACAAGATAGATATGGTTGGAATGTCTTTAATTATACAACTGCTTGATCAGTGTAGGTTGACTTAGTGATAATGTTTTAATGCCAGACAAAAGAGAATGCCTTTGGTTATAGATCTGCTTGATCAATGTAGGTTGACTTGGAACTAATTAAAAATGATAAAACAATTGTCAAGTTAATGACATCATACTTAGAGTAGTGAAGGTAAAATAAAACTAATTAATTAAGAAATACTTATGTGGTGATGAGAAGAAAACATTAACTGAATGACTAATGTTATTTTATTCTGATCTTGGCCAGTATAACCAACAAAGGCCATGAAGTTGTAAAAACATTAAAACACTGAGCTAAATATAGGCAGTAAATTACCAGGATTGAAAGTGTCTTACAACATCTATTATGGCTCTTTACAGTATCAGTTCAAATCTCACCTCTGGTGTCAATAAAATAAAGTACCAACCTAGGGTATTAGGTTTGTGGAACCGTTAGGATTTCAGATGGAATACTTTAGAATTAGTTTTGTTGTTGTTTTTTATACTTGCTGACTTTGGATGAAGGGACAGAGTCTAAGACCCTTACAGGCCCTCTGAGACTGGTCAGATGGATGCTGTTTATGCAGGTCAACATCTGCAGGAATGACATGAAGGAAGAGGAGATGCCAGAGGACCAATGTTCTAAGGAAGAAGGATTGGGCATAATGAATAGTATGGGATGCATGAAGGATGATGAGTAGGTTGGGTGTCCTTGAATGGTGGAGATATGAGACCAGCCAGCTTTGAGAAGCAGAGGCCATTATAGTATTGCTTGAAAAGACAGAGAGAAAACAGCATGCATGTGGGCCAGAAGCTGGAGAGTATCCATTAGTGATGAAGTATTAATCAGCCAGGTGGCCCTTCTCTGGATGCAAGCCAGGATGTCAGTGTGTGTAGTGGGAGTGCTATCCCATATAATAGTAGTGGATTTGATTTCAAACCCTGTTGAGATCAATTTTGTCTCCCATATTTCTAGGGTCAATACAACAATATACAATCTTGGATGTTTAATTGGTGGAATCCTAAGAGCATTGTGGTATTTGTTCTTGACCCTAGTGTTCTGAGTTCAAATCCTGCTGTGCCTCTTCTTGGATGATAGATTTACTTTGCTACCCATTTTAACATCACTAATTGGCTCTTGGGTGCCTTTAGTGGAGTCCATTCAGTTGCAAACATCTGAGCCATATTTCTGACTTGTGGATGTCTTTGACCCACTACTTCTTCAGTCTTGGAAGCCCTGATAAAATGAAAGGTGATAGGCACTGCCCTCCTTCCTGACAAAAAGATCTTAAATTATTTAGTTTCATTCTGAGTTCAGGTCCAACAATGGATGGAAGCACTGGTCAAATTAGATTGAATACTTTTGTCCCTGAGGTCTGTTCAAGCAAATCTGATCAAGATAAACATATCCAAGAGTAGCAACAATAACACCACCAAACTTCACAGAGTTCTTCATTCACTCTTCAAATTCAGAATTCAGTGTGTTCAATATGCCACTATTTCAAATAATGGTAAAAATGGCAGTGTTGCTTTTCAATAACTTTTCTGATTTGGAGAGTGTTATAAAGTAAAACTCATGTTCCCAAGCTCAAATCCATGACCAGATTTCAATTCTCAGTTGTATTTATTTCACTTTGTTAAAAATTTTGAGTAAGGCTTGAACTTTATACTTTTGTACTTCCCCTCTACCTATATATCTGAAAGACTGAGCCTATATAAGGTATCAAAGGCTTAATGAATATAGACGATTTGATAGTCAGTGAGATCTGAGCCTGAGTGAAGTAACAAAGATCTAATGAGTATAAATGACTTAGTAGTCAGTGAGATTTAAGGCTATGTAAGGCATCAAAATTTCTAATGAATATAGATGAGGTAACAGTCAATGAGGTTTGAATTTATGTCAAGTATCAAAAGTCTTATGAGTATAGTTCATCAAACAATATCAATCATTATTTTGCATCCTTCATTGATTAGTGATATTAATCATTTGTTTATTTATATAACAGGAAGTTTAAGAAAGAAGGCATGGCTGAAACGTAAACCAAGTGATCAAAAGTCACCAAAGTCAAAGAAAAAAGGTAAAGAAAATAAAAAGAAAGGTTCTCAGGATAAACTTTCCATCACTACAGAGGAACCAGAAAAAGAAGAAGTATCTCATAGACTTTCAAGAATTGGTAAGTGGAAGGAATAATTCTTCATCATAAATATCAATAGCTTGATGTATTTATTAATTCACTTGTTTGATTTATGTTGTGGTTTTTTTATATTTTAATTTCTTTTGGTAAGTTGGCAGCAGAAACTATAAAGAAACAGACAAATGCATTGGAATATTTTCATTTCTTTAATTTTGATTTCAGATTCAAATCTTGTCACAGTTGGGTTTTAACTTTTGTCTCTTCTGTGTTTATTTAAAAATGAGTAGCAGTAATACTTATGATATCGTATTAATTGACTATGCTTTACTTCTGCAAAAGTTTGTTTTATGTCTAGTTAAAAGAAGTGAATACCATGAAAGGAACACAATGTCCAGTAAAAAATTAAAGTGTTGAACTATTGATCACACACAAACAGAAGTTCAATATAAAATAAAGTACTGGGAGTTCAGTATAAGTTAATGTGTTAATGTATTGATCGCATGAAGATGAGTTCAATATGCTCAAATACAAACCTAAACATCTGTTCTACCCTTGGGCTGAGTAGTGTAACATTCTTATTTCACAATTGTATGATCAGCATTTGGAAAGGTAACGAACTATATCTATATATATATATAAAAATACTCCAACTCAATTAAATGATTTGAACTCAGAATGTAGAACAGAACTAGATATTTTAAGGCATTTAGTCTTGTCTTCTACCATTTCAACCTTCTATTTACTGCCTTACCAGTGTAGTAGTAGTAGTAGTAGTAGTAGTAGTAGTAGTAGCAGCAGCAGCAGCAGGAACATCTGCAACAGTATAGTAGTAGTTGCAGCAGCAACAGTACCAGCAGTAGTGGTAGTGGTGGTGGTGGTGGTGGTAGTAGTAGTAGTAGTAGTAGTAGTAGTAGTAGTAGCAGCAGCAGTTGCAGTAGAGGTTATCCATATATATAAGACAGAGTTTGTATGTATGTGTGTGTGTGTGCATGTGTGTATGTTCCTTATGGATTCAAAAACTGAGTTGCTAATTTTGACGTTTGAGTTATCAAAAGATTCAGTAATCTTTCAGCTACCAGATAAAGTATATTTTCAGCACAACTCTTTTTTACTACTAAAATAACCTCAAAAACGAGGTTGGGTGGCACAATTTTGAGTCATTTTTGGGCAATATTTCAATTTGCTTCTGATATTTCACTTTCATCTGATGTTTCATGCATGTGTAGAATTCTACTGAAATAGCACACATGAAAAATATCAAAACACCACCACAAAACAGGACATGATACAAACAATACCTACATGACACCATTTCTGAGGAAACTTCCACACTTTCAAAAAAGCTAAAACATTCTGAGTTTTTACCTTTTTGAAAGTGGGGATGTGATGGGTGGTGGCGGTTGGGGAAGGATAATTGAGGGCTTATTTCAGAAAATTTTTTTAAAATAATTTCTGAAACAAATGACATGATTTCTGAAGAAATGACATGATTTCTGAAACAAATTTCCTTTTAAGTATATACGAAGATCAAGTTTTTCATTATGCTCATCACAAACACGAATTACAAAATAAAAATTAGTTATTTCCATTGAAGTTGAGCTGTAATTTTATGTGTGCACACAGCAACAAATAACAATAATTCATACAGAAGTTTCACCTGTAGTGTGTGTGTGTGTGTGCACATGCGTGCACACTGCATGCAAAAGAAGTTATTTTTATATATGTTTCTTCATTCCAAAAGAAGACAAACTTGAACAATACTTCCAAATTTGGACTTCACCCATGATTGTTAAGCCACCAACATCTATATAGGGATGATCAAGCCAGACAAACATTTATAAAAATGTGCACATAAATATTGTATCAAAATAAGCCACAACCAAAAAAAATTTCAGTAAAAGGCATCCATTTCTCTATTTGTTAGGGGCTACTTCTGAAAGTATGCCATTTTTGGATGATAAATAGGTCTAAAGAAGTTTGCCCTTAATTTGGCAGGCTATGTCTCCCACTTCACTGCTTCTGCTGATAGAGTGGCATTATCATTCTCTTTCAATTTCTCATTATAATGTAGGGACACACTATATTACAACTTCACTAACTTGATCGATATATGACTAAACTTGGGTTTCATTTAATTTTTTACACACTTTGTTATCAATTATATAGATAATAACAAACATGATCTGTAAAGATTACTTATTTTAATATAATGTTTATGTATACATTTTTATACATGCTTCTCAGGCACATCAACCCTACAAATATACGTACACACTTCTTCATGGCTTCACAATCAGAGCTGAACTTTTTTTCTTGGTAATCCACAGAGAAAAAAACAGAGAGTATGAATCTTTAAGAATTTTCTTCTTTCTTTTTCTTAAAGAAGCACTAAAATCTCCTTCCCTAACATCCAGCCATCACCTCATCAATTCCAAAAAGCTACAAACTCCCAATGTTTCGCTTTTAGCTTTTTGGAAAGTAGGCAAGATTCTTCAGAAATAATATCATTTACCTATTGTTTCTAGCATGTCAGGTTTTCTGGTGGTGGGATGATATTTTTTATGCCTGCAATTTCAGTACAATTCTACACATGCATAAAACATCAGCTGACAGTGAAACATTGGGAGCTTGCAGCTGACGATTCTGTCCATAAGAATGGAACAAGTAATACAATGTGGCTGTAGGTCATAACACCCTGGCAACACTGAGATGCATTGCTAGTAATAATAATGATAATAAGATGAAGAATAGTGAAGAAATAATACTATTATGTTATAATACTATTATGTTATATATAGGGAAAAAAACTATGTGCAGCTATCCGAAAAGTTACTGAATTTAAAAACAGAAGGAAGAACAACAGGACAAATAACTGGAAAGAAAAGGAATTTACATGGCCAATTCAGGCAACAAATCAAAGATGTAGGAAGTAAAAAAATGCTGCTTGTGTCTGACAGATAGACACATGGACTAAAAAAACTGAATTGTTAATAATACCCACTCAGATACAAACTATTAGAGTGAATTTGATAAAGGCAAAGATTGATAAAACGTAGTCAGAGAGCAAATGCAGAATCTGTGGGAATGGAGATGAAAGTATTTACCATCTCTCAAGTGAATGTAGTAAGCTAGCACAAAAGAAGTATAAGCACAGGCATGAATGCATTGGTAAAAGATGCATTGGGATGTTAGTTAAGTGGGTGAATTTAAAGTGACAGGAAAGAATATGAACAAGAGCCAGAGGCTGTAATAGTGAATAATAATTACAGGATTTTATGAGATTTCTCCATAATGACTAACCATACTACTGAAGCAAGAAGGACATTATGATTGTAGAGGACAAAAAAAAATAAGATCATAGACATTGTAATACCATATGATAATAGATCGGATACCAAAGAAATTGAGAAAATTGAGAAATATCAGGGCCTAGACATGAGTATGGGATTGTGAAGTACAAAGATGACAGTTGCTCATGCAGTGATTGGTGCACTTGGTACAACATCAAAACTGCAACTGAAGGGTATTGGAATCAAGATATAGTGTCAATCTGCAGAAAAGTGCTACGCTGTATTCTGAAAGAATTCCAAGAAAGGTCCTTGAGAATTGAGATTTGTTGTTACCAGACCTCAAGACAACATCTCTGCTAACTAAAGAAGCAGTTAATAGCTTTGTAAAAATAATAATAATAGTAATAATGATTACATTTATTTGCCGAAGGACGAGTGGGGGACAATACAAAGACAGACATAAAGTGTTGGGGTTTTTATATAATGAAAAGATAAAATAATTAAATAAGTAACAAAAAAAGGAATGTAAATATGCACAGTATACAATGAAAAGGAAGGCAAATATACATAGTATACAAAAGTTTAAAGAAAAAAAGTGTGTGTGGGGGGCTGATAGAGATGTAGCTCTCCTGAAACAAGATGACCTCTAGGGATAATCAAAGAACCCCACTGTCCAAGATTTCCCTGAACATCAAGAGCAAGTGCTCTCGCCAATTCTTTCTCTCTGACTCACAGGTCTACATATATTTTCACAACTTTCAAAAAACTCACTCAAGGACAGCACTTCCCTCTTCACCCTCAATTTCTTTTTCAAGTGAAACTTGAACAATAATAATAATAATCCTTTCTATTATAGGCACAAGGCCTGAAATTTGGGGCAGGGGATGGTGTATTACATTGAAACCAGTACTCAACTGGTACTTAATTTATTGACCCCGCAAAGATGAAAGGTAAAATTGACCCAGGGCAGGGTTTGAACTTAGACCATAGCGATGGGCAAAATACCCCTAAGCATTTCATCCAGCATGCTAACGATTCTGCCAGCTCGCTGCCCTAATGATAATAATAATAATAATAATAATAATAATAATAATAATAATAATAATAATAATGATTTCTGTTTTATATACAAAACAAGCTATTTTAAGGGAAGAGATTGACTCACTATTTTGGTACTTTTTTTTTATTGACTTAAACAAGATTTAAATTCAAGATGTAAAGAGCTGGAACAAATACAGCAAGAAATATCTTCCAGAACTCTAATAATTCTACCAATCTAATGCTACTGCTGTAGTAGTAGTAGTAGAAGTAGTAGTAGTAGTAGTAGTAGTAGCAGCAGCAGCAGCAGCAGCAGCAGCAGCAGCAGCAGTAGTAGTCATTAATAATGAAGTATGAAGGAGAAAGAGGAGAAAGAAGTAACTCAGTGAAAGTCATTGTGAACATTTAATAGCGTTCTTGTAATACATTAATTCCAACATTACACCACTTCTATTCACAAAGTCAGCCTTGACCGCAATGAACTCTCATGAAACAATCAATAAATATTCCCCTATTAGGGCTTATTAATTCATTATGGAGCAATATTTCATATATGCAAGCTTAAACTTCATAAATAGGGTTTCGACTTTCCTATGTTAATACTAATTAAGAAACCATTTCTTTCTGTTAAACAGTTGGCCATTAACTGACGTGCATAGATGTTAACTAAAATCTTGAATGTGTGAGCCCTATTTCAAACTAATTGAGAAGATATTGGCATGTAATTATAATTGTGGCAAGGAGTGGCATTAGCTTTGTTGATTATGAGCTGAGCAGTTATACAGGGCACCCTGAATCTATGAACTAGTTTCAATTCCCAACCAAAGCCATTTAACACTTCACTTACTCAACTAATACCATTGAGAAATGAATCAGACATAATTCCATGGGTGCACTGAAATAACTTGCACAGAAGATGGAGTGAGAGTAAGGTAAAGAGAAAATAAGTGGCTGGACATTAACCGTTGTGTTACCATATTTCTGCTGAAATATACTACCTTTACTTTGAAAATAATGAGGTATTTTGTAAAATAACTTTGTTGTTACAAAGCTGGTGTTTGGGTCATATATTAACTTGGATGGTTTTAATCTTGATCACTTTAAAAACAAAGAGTATTATAGAACCAGAGATGGTCTCAGGTGGGTTGGTGTTAAAAGGAGTAAAAGCATATGTGAGATGGTGTTGAAATATGGAGGAAGATTGGATGGTATATATTGACAGGGCTGGCAGTGGGAGGCACTCATTTGAACTGTTATTCAGCTTCAGGTTAGCTACAACCAGGTAGATTTATAATTTGGGGTAGTGAGTCTCAAACTTATTTTGTTTCAGAACCCTTATACAATTTTCTAAAAATCATGGAACTCATACCTGTATTTTATGAACAAATCCTACCAACTTAATTTTAAGAAATTAAATGAAACAAAAATTGTTTCCAAGGGAGGAAATTGGTTTACATGAAAAATACATAATTTGATTATTCTGAAAATAGTAAATACCGTGTTTTTGACTTACTCTTTTAAAAGTTGTTCTCTGTCCCCCATTTGTTGTTGTTGTTTAACACTAAGTCTGAAATGAGCAGATCTATGATCAAAAGTGGAATACCAAGTCCATCACATTTTTCTCCAGGCATAGTTTATCTTGGACTACATTATCTAATATATTCTTTACATCTTTAAGATGGTAGCAAATAATCTGAGGTAAATTTGGTTGCTATTTCTAGTAAGTTAAGTTACCATGTAAAAACACCCTCATTAGTTTGTCCCTAGGACCTATAAGTGGGTGAAGTGGGGTTGTCTGGAGAGCCAAGACAGGAACTGTGACTGTCTGCCAGGCTCTAAATAACAACTTCACAATCCTTTGAATTCTGCAATGACGTCTCTGCAGTCTTACACTATCTGACAGAATTACTCTCAAAGGCCCAGCTTATAGCTCCTAATTTTATGTATGATGTTGGAAACTATTATATTTGGATTGACTGTTATATTTTGTTGTTTCTCTCCTGATTCTTAAATTTTCCTTTTGCAAGGGATGTTCATTTTTAACCTGACATTAAATTTTAGCCTATAAATATAAAAAAAAACAACAATTTCTTATAACTACTGACTCAAAACCTTGTGTCTTTAAAATCTCCACAAATGACTGAGTAAATTTTCACGTTGACTTTAATGTGCCGTATAATTATGCTTGAGGTGAATTTAACAACCTGTTGAGATTGTAACAGGTTAATTTCCAGTGTAGAAAACCATTTTAGACTTGACCTTGGATTGTCAGAGAACTTCCATTCATTTGACATATACTCATATCCATTGTCTCTTCTATCAGGTATTTGATGTCATGGAAAAGTACAATAGAACATTTTCACTAAATCTTATTAAAAGATGCTTTATCTCACCAAACCCCAGAATTTTTTCATGGGCCCTATTTTGGTAAACACTACTATAAAGTGTTCAAGCCATGACTGCCACATCTATTATTGAGGCATAGTGTATTAAATGTGTTATTAAAAAAAAAATGGCAGAGTGTTATTTGAGGAAGATTTGATTCCAATTTCTAAAAGGTCAGATGACCTTCGTTATTGGCTCTTTACATGTCAGGAAAGAATGAAAGGAGACATAAGTAGTTGTGGTGAAATCATATTTTAGGAGACTGGGCCTCAGATAATAATGCACAGAAACAGGAATATGAAGAATGAGTTATGTGTTGCATAGCAAGTCTATTCATCTTTTGCTAGTATGGAGGAAAAAACATAATAAAATCAGAATGATGATTACCTAACTGCATTAATAATGCATTATAAATATGTAAAAACGTTTTATTGATTACATCCATTCAAAAATATTTGGTGAAACTCTGTCATATTTTTAGCTGATCAGCCCAAACCAACCATTTTCCTGTACCAAATAACCCTACATAATTCAACATATCCTTGTTATGTTTTATGTATGTGTGTGTGTGTGTGTGTCTATATATGTAGGTGTGACTGTGTGATTGAGCAGTTTGCTTCCCATCCACATAGTTTGGGATTCAGACCTACTGGTTAGCAGTTTGGACAAGTGTTTTCACTATAGTCCTGAGCCAGCCAAAGCCTTATGAGAGGGTTTGATAGATGGAAACTGAAAGAAACCCATCTTATATGTTTCATGTTCATTTAATGCCCACTGTTCTTTACTTGCCTGTATCAGATGGAATTTGGTGAGGCAGATTTTTTCCGCAGCTGGACTTCTTTCAATTCATCAATGGCAAAATTGCCAATTGTGATATCAAAGAATGGTAAGTTTCCTACTGCTATGGATGTCAAAGCATGGCCATACTTCAGCAGGTTGTCCAGATGCAAAATATGTAGATCAACGCACCAGAGACACTAGATGCTTCCCCAAAGACCTCTGTACTTCCTTCAACTAATACAGCAAATTGACCCCAGGAGTTATTCTTTGTAAGCCTAGTACTTATTCTATCGGTCTCTTTTGCCGAACCACTAAGTTACAGGGACATAACACACCAGCATCGGTTGTCAAGCAATGTTGGGGGGACAAACACAGACACACAAACATATATATATATATATATATATAATATATATATATATATGATGGGCTTCTTTCAGCTTCCATCTCCCAAATCCACTCACAAGGTTTTGGTTGGCCCAAGCTATAGTAGAAGATACTTGCCCAAGGTACCACACAATGGGACTGAACACGGAATCATGAGGTTGGTAAAGAAGCTACTTACCACACAACCACTCCTGCACATATAATACACACACCACACACACACACACACACACACACACATATTAAGTATACACTTAAAGTTTTTAGTTTTTTTATTGCATATTAATTCCTTATTTTCCCAAATTTTATTCTCTTCATTATTACATAACAGAATCATGGTGTGACACTTCCTTATGTTTAAAAATTTACTATTTTGCTTCAATTATCACTTAATGCTCTGTTATAGTGTACACATCTTTGTTCAATATTGATACAATTGCAGAAGGATGATGCTTAATTTAGGCACATTTCATATTTTCTGTCTCTCATCACTGAGAAAATATATTGATCGGAATTCATGGTTGAAAGCAAGAGAATGAAGATGGAAGAGTATCAAAGAATGAAAGATAATAATAATAATAATAATAATAATAATATAATAATAATAATAATAATAATAATAATAATAATAATAATAATAAATAAGTAAATAAATAAATAAATAAATAAATGCTTCAAAGAAGAATTATTCAGAATTACTTTAGATTTACTTTACATCTTTTACCATCAACCAAGATCGCCAACACCGTAACAGCTCACACTACCATCATCATCATCACTATCTACAATATCCCCATTGTCGTTATTATTATTATTATTATTATTATTATTATTATCATTATTATTATTATTATCATTATTATTATTATTATAAATGCTGAACTACATTCCATGTTAGCAGTTGGCAGATTGAATTCTTTCCTTCTCTTCACCTGAAATATTCATACATCTCTGTCTCTGTCTTTATCACAGACAAAAGATTCCATTCATTTCAGAGAGTTCTGCGTTCTTTGTCTGTTTCAGATTCCTACTTGTCAAACACAATTATATTCTTATGTGCAACCAAACAACTAAATGTGAATTATTATTTTTATTATTGCTGCTTCTATTTACATATTTCTTCATTTTTTTTTTTTTGCTTTTATTAGTAAATGCATTATAAGGGGCAAGATGAACTAAGAAGAATCTGCACACACACACACACATACACATATACACATACATACACACACATATTTATATGCATGCACGCGTGCAAACACAGACACACAGACATACACACACACACACACACATAGAGTAAATGCATTATGAAGTGAAAGATGAACTAAGAAAGAATTATGCATGTGTGTATGTATGATATATACATACATGTATACACACACACACACACATTACTTTTCTACATATATTTTCCCTGCTACCATGGGAGAAACAATTGTTTTCATGCCTGGATAGCTTGGAGGCTTATATTTCTGACTACCTAGAAACATATATCTAAGGTGTGTTTGAATATATATGGGGAATAAATAATTTAATAAACTTATATTTTGTAATTCTTACACATATATTTATTGCATATGAATTATGTATTTATAATTCCCAAATGCTGATTCCAAAAGCTATTCTCATTTTGGAGCAGTCATATCATGTTGTGACACAAATTCTTTGATTCACTAAATTTCATAGGGAGTTTAAGTGATCTCCTTTCAACTCTATATCTTCATCATCATCATCATCATCATCATCACCATCACCATCATCACCATCATCACCATCATCATCATCATCATCATCATCATTTAACATCATCATCATCATCACCATTTAACATCATCATCCTTTAACATCATCATTTCATTTAACATCATCATCATCAGCTTCATCATTTATCATCATCATCATCATCATCATCATCATCATTTATCATCATCATCATCATCATCATCATCATCATCATCATTTAACATCTTCATTTAACATCATCATCATCATTTAACATCATCGTCATCATCCTTTGACATCATCATCAACAGCTTCATCATTTATCATCATCATCATCATCATCACCATTTAACAGCCAGCCAGAGAGCTTCATTTCACCAGGCTCCAGTTGTCTCTTTTGGCATGGTTTCTATGGTTGGATGCCCTTCCTTAAGCCAACCATTTTACCGAGTGTACTTGGTGCTTTTTCACATGACATCAGTATCAGTGCTATTACATGGCACCAGCATAGGTGCTTTATATGTGGCACCAGTACGGGTGCTTTATATGTGGCACTTATACAGGAGCTTTTAAACGGCACCATCATGGGTACATTTTTACATGACCCCGGCATAGATGCTTTTTATGTGGCACTGGTCGGGATAGACTGTTAACAATCATTACATCAGTGATTTACATATTCATTATTCATATGGTCCAGCAGATTCAAATGTGAATTGCTGTTGTATTTCATCAATGGAGAACATCTCCTTTCAGACAAATATTTGTTCATAACACAGTTAAGTCAATAGCCTAAGGAGGACTTTGGGACACCCAATGTTTTAACCTCATTGTATCTTCTCAGCCAATGTACTCTGAACTAATGAATCTAATTGGAGTTTGTGGCTCTTGTTTATGAGTTTACCACTGTGCACTTGATGATTTTTTTACTCATTACATTCCATCTACCAAATCTAGAATTTTAGTTTCCATTTTTTAGTACATTTAGTATTGCATCATATCTCAGAATAAAGTGTGCTAATTTTTACTGTCTTTAAAAGAATAAATGGCCTTAATATTTGTTTCTCAATCTCTTATTGTGATAAGAACTGGTTTCTGTTTTCACTACCCTAGATTTTTCTCAAGATAAAGAGATGCCTGTTACTGAACCGAGAAAAGGGGGAAAATGTAATGGATGAACATTTTTTTCATTAAAATCTGACTGCAAAGAAACAAACCAAAATGATTTAATCTATTAGAATTAAATAATTTAGTAATGGATTATCAGTTGCCAGAAACAGAACTGAATAAAAAAAAACAAAAAAAAATAAAAAAACAAAAAAGAGGAAACAACTGTTGGTACTTGTTTTCCTTCTACAGAAAGTGAACAAGGCATTGTTCCCATTTTTAAATAGAGGCTGACTTTGTTTTCTTCTGTTGTAGTTTTCCATGACATCAAGCATCTAACAGAATTGACAAATGGATATGAGTGTATACAAAATGAGTAATGGAAGCTCTTTGTTGGTCCAAAGTGTGTTTCCGTCTCAATGGATTGTTAAATCCACTTCAAGGATAATTATATGGCACATTGAAGTCAATGATGGCAAAAGTTAGAGTATTACAAAAATTTATTTGTGAGGAGTCGCTGTGAAGTGAAGAATTTTGAATTTTGCTTTCCAACTACATGTGTGTATGTATGTCTACACACACACACACACACATCATATGATGTCCAGTCATGAAGCTGTAAAGAGTATCGTCATTACACAAGTTTGTTTCCAATCTACAGTGAAAACATGTGCAGTTATAGGAAAATATTGCCTTAGTTGGAAATAGGAGATGGTTGGTGAAAAGAAAGGCATTGACCTGTAGATGATCTGCCTCTGTGAATTCCATCTGATCCATGGAAGCATTGAAAAATTAAACATTAAAAAGATGAAGATGATGATGATGATGAGGCTTTGAGTCAGCAGGATAGTTATAATTTTTTTTTTGTTTTCTGTTTATAAGCCATAATTAAATGTAGGTTAGAAAGGAGTGTCTCTTGTGAGGGGAAACAAATTTAGAGTTAGAGAGAAAAACATTTTGAGTGAACCCTTCTGCAAGTGAGGACTGAGTCCTTGCTGCACCACTCAGGTGAAGCACACAGACTAAAAGGTGAAACCCTTGTGATTCTGAGATACTTGTTGGAGATACAAAAGAGTTTCCAACATTGTGAGGAATTCAGAAGTGTTTGCAAAATCTCTGAATAACACCTGCAGGGTCTGTGTGAGGCAAAGCATCTCTGATGTTTATTTCACCTTGTTTTTCACATCATGAATAAAACTAAGGATCACAAGCTAATGAGGGAGTCTCTGCATGGTAACTTTATCTGCTAGAAATAGTAAACAAATCTCCTCAAAATTATTTTCTACTATCTTAAAAAATGAAGGGCATATTAGATAATGGTCCCAGATACATTATGCCTGAAGAAAGTTATGCTGGTCATGACATTCAGCTTTTGATCATAGAGCTTTTTAGAACTGACTTGGTGCTAAACAACAACACAAAAAACAACTAAGGGTCAGACTACAATTTGTTAGGGTGTATGACAAAAGAAGGATCTTCTTTAATCCTTTTAATATCTACCCCATCAAAATTCTTGATGATTTTGGAAATAATTAACAAAAGGGTTAAATATGTTTGCATTAAATTTCCTTCCATGTTTTACTGAAAACTCATTTTTTAATATGATGAAGACATGGAGAAAAAACACATGCCAAGTATTTATTCTTTTATTTGTTTCAGTCATTTGACTGCGACCATGCTGGAGCACCACCTTTAGTCGAGCAAATTGACCCCAGGACTTCTTTGTAAGCCTAGTACTTATTCTATAGGTCTCTCTTGCTGAACTGCTAAGTGACAGGGACGTAAACACACCAGCATCAGTTGTCAAGTGATGTTGGGGGAAAAAACACAGACACACAAACACATACATATATATATCATCATCATCATCATCATCGTTTAATGTCTGTTTTCCATGCTAGCATGGGTTGGATGGTTCAACCAGGGTCTGGGAAGCCAGGAGGCTGCTCCAGGCTCCAGTCTGATCTGGCAGTGTTTCTATGGCTGGATGCCCTTCCTAACGCCAACCACTCTGAGAGTGTAGTGGGTGCTTTTTATGTGCCACCGGCACAGGTGCTAAGGGAGGCTGGCAATGGCCACGATCGGTTGGTGCTTTTTACGTGCCACATATATATATATATACTAGCAGTATCGCCCGGCGTTGCTCAGGTTTGTAAGGGAAATAACTATAAAGCATTTTGAGAGAGTTATAGCCAAAAAATAGGAAAAAAATGGAAAAAAATTATGGTAAATTTTTTTTGAGAGTAAAAAAAGGTGGAGTTGCGTCCCCTAGACGGTCTGTGGTTTGGGTTTCTTTTTCTCGACCCCATGTCGAATTTATCGATTTTTTTCAGAACTGGGGAACTTTTCAAAATTTTCGCTGCATTAGTTTTGAATTATGACATTGGCTATGTGTGTGTCAAGTTTCATCAGAATCGGTTGAAAGCGTGGTCAGGGTGAGGGTACAAGCAAACAGACACACAGAAACACGCACAGACAAACTGCCGTTTATATAGAGAGAGATACGACGGCCTTCTTTCAGTTTCCATCTACCAAATCCACTCACAAGGCTTTGGTCGGCACAAAGCTATAGTAGAAGACACTTGTCCAAGTTGTCATGCAGTGGGACTGAACCCAGAACCATGTGGTTGGTAAGTAAGCTACTTACTACACAGCCACTCCTGTGCCTGTATTTGCAGAAATTGTCACAAATTTTTCTTGACAATTCTACATATATATGAGAACTCTGAAAATAATCATGCATCAAGTTTTTTTTTTTAACGAGGGTTTCCAAAACCTAGAATATAACAGAAATATCAAATTACATTTCCTGTACTTAGTCTACTTCTATAAGAAGACAGAGAGAGAGAGACGGAGACAGAGTGAGACGGAGAGAGAGCGAGACGGAGAGAGAGAAGGAGAGAAAGAGAGAGAGTGCACAATAACGAAAATGCAATGAAGAAACTGTATCAGGAAATAAATTGTATGTTGGTCGGTTACTGATGTCTCAGAAGGAGATTATGATGCTAATTATACTTTACACTTGCAAACTAAAGAAATGAAAACTCACTCTCTAAATTACATTTGTTTTATTGTGATTCATTCTGAACCTTATTAATGTTGTAATAAAGTAGTGGAATGGAAGGCAGTGAGCTGGCAGAAAAGTCAGCATGCCGGGTAAAATGCATAGCAGTATTTCATCTGATTTTAATGTTCTGAGTTCAAATTCCACCGAGGTCGACTTTGCCTTTCATCCTTTCAGCTTTGATAAATTAAGTACCGGTTATATACTGGGGTCGATCTAATCAACTGGCCTCACCCTGAAAAATTTCAGGCCTTGTGCCTAGAGTAGAAAAGAATAAAGTAGTGGAATGGGCTGGGCGGACTTCTATCAGTTTCCACCTACCAAATCTACTCACAAGGCTTTGGTTAGCCCAAGGCTCTAGTAGAAGACACTTGCCCAAGGTGCCACACAGTAGGACTGAACCTGGAACCATGTAGTTGGGAATATTTATAGTATCACTTCCTTATTCTCTTTCACCACCAACACCATCGCCACCATCATTTTTACATAAAAATCTCCATGCTAGAATGCATTGGACAAGACTTCTTGGGGCAATATTCTATGGCAGGACGCCCTTACTGAAGCTGACCTTTACTTGCTTTTCAAGTAAAGTACTTTCTTTACTCAACTGGTCTTTGCATTTTGAACTGCTACCTGCCAGACATTTTATTTATGTGGGACATAAAAAATGGCATCATTCCCTAAGTGGTATCAATGCAAAGTCACAGAAACACATACATGGAAGGCTTCTGTACAGTTTCCATCAAGTAAATATTAATTCACCAAGTATTGGCCAACCTGAAGCTATAGTAGAAGGAATTTTCTCCTACTCAATTTTGTCTCTTTTGAATTGTAGCTTAAGGTGCCATTCAGTGGGATTGAACTTGAAAACATGCGGTTGCAAAACAAACCTGTTAAACATACAACCACGCTGCACCACAGTATTTAATTTTCATCATTCTTCCTTCTGGCATCAACTTTTCCTTTTGTCCCTCTGTAGTTGATTAAACAAGTACCAGTCATGTTCCAGGATAGATTTAATGAATATAACCTCCCTTATAAATGTGTGGTTTTGTATCATTATTAGAAATAATACAATAATATAAGTCTTATAAATATAATTATGTAAAAGTATTTTGTTGTGATGTGTAAATTTCGATCCCATATTTGGATTCAATGCTCTCAAATTAGATAACAACAATGGTTAGTCTACATTACAGATAAATTTGGACTTATGTGATTTCCCAATTTCTCTTGTGTATATATTCCTCCCTGGGCTAGATGCTGGTTCATTGCAGGATTACTAATTCTTTACCAGCTGAGTGGACTGGAGCAACATAAAACAAAGTGTTTTGCTCAAGAGCACAACAAATCACCCAGTCCAGGAATCAAAATCACAGTCTTATGATCATGAGTCCAACACTCTAATCACTAAGCCATGTGCCTCCACAGATAAAACGACACAAAGTAGACCTTGCTTATTATATATATTATTATGTATATAATTTCATGTAACCTCAAGGTAATGATCTCTGGTTTTTGTCTGCTCATGACAAGTTGATCAAAACTGTCACTGTTTAGTTTTAACTATTAAGAGAGCAGACTGGCCTAGTTACAATGACAGTGTGTTTATTATTTAATATGTAAAGTTGACAGTAGTTAGTATTTTAGACAAATAATTATTTATAGACAGTTACCCATTTGTTTAAGTTCTTAGTTTGCACAGTTTCCTCTTAGCAGGAATTCAGTTGAATTTTTACTATATCTTATTTCATTTATTTATTTTTCTCACTTTACAAACTGTGGAACACTACTACCTCATTTGTTTCAATTTCACAATTTCCTCTTATATATATATATATATATATATATATATATATATGTAATAACTGTAATTATATATTATCTGTATAATAATATATGCTCTATTTAGAGCGACTAAATCTAAACAACTGACTGAAAAAAGATGGACCAAATCACTAGGAATTGAACATGACGTCAATACTTACATGGCTCCATACACACCCAGTTCATCCACACAGCCCACCCATCAATTTCAGCTAAATTTAGTGTATAGATAATTATAATCTAGTATATGTATTTATAAATTTGTAAACAAACCCAAAGGTTGAAAAGTATGGACTGTAAATAAGGACCTATGTATGTCACTCTTCTTCATAATTTAAAGCCATTGGGTTTGCTTACAAATTTATAAATATATATACTACATTAGAATTATCTATACATTAAATTTGGCTGAAATTGACGGGTCGGCTATGTGGATGAATTGGGTGCGTACCGAGCCATTTAAGCATTGATGTTATGTTCAAATCCCTATTGATTCAGCCCATCTTTTTTCAATCAATTGTTTAGGTTTAGTCACTCAAAATGGAGCATATATCATTATATGAATAATATATAATTGAAGTCATTATTAAAAAGGACCTATGTGTGTCACTCTTTTCTGTAATTTACACTCCTTGGGTTTGTTACAAATCTATAAATACATACATACATACATACATACATACATACATACATACATATATATATATATATTCTTTTATAATAATAATAATAATAATAATAATAATGATAATGATAATGATAATAATAATAATAATAATAATAATAATAATGAAATTATTGTATAAAGTGCTCAGGTGCACCACAACTTGTCAAAAGTGCATATAAAGCATATGCAGTAATGTACAAATGTCTGGAAAGTGAACAGTGTATGAGTCAGATACATACTTGTGTGGGTATGGAGGGGAGAAAATCAGGTGTAGCGTTGGCAAATCTCAGGAAGCATGGAAGTTTTGAAGGATGCAGTGCTCGGACAACTAACAACTTATATTGTCAAGTAGTAATTACTATTGGTTTTGCATCTACTGTTGCACAATACTGATAACTGACCAAACATGCTGCCAGACGCACATAACCCTTTTAGGGCATTGAAGATACCATGTGCTTCCAGCTAGCATGTTTGAGTCGTTAGTATTACCAAGTGCAATAAAAGATGTAAAATCAATGGTAACTCTCTGACCAATCATATACCATAAATAGCAATATACTATTTGTCAAATATAAAAGTATAACTGTTCAAATTCTCTTTATAGTGTCCATGTGTGTGTGTATGTATATATATATATATATATATATAATATATATATATATATATGTAATAACTGTAATTATATATTATCTGTATAATAATATATGCTCTATTTAGAGCGACTAAATCTAAACAACTGACTGAAAAAAGATGGACCAAATCACTAGGAATTGAACATGACGTCAATACTTACATGGCTCCATACACACCCAGTTCATCCACACAGCCCACCCATCAATTTCAGCTAAATTTAGTGTATAGATAATTATAATCTAGTATATGTATTTATAAATTTGTAAACAAACCCAAAGGTTGAAAAGTATGGACTGTAAATAAGGACCTATGTATGTCACTCTTCTTCATAATTTAAAGCCATTGGGTTTGCTTACAAATTTATAAATATATATACTACATTAGAATTATCTATACATTAAATTTGGCTGAAATTGACGGGTCGGCTATGTGGATGAATTGGGTGCGTACCGAGCCATTTAAGCATTGATGTTATGTTCAAATCCCTATTGATTCAGCCCATCTTTTTTCAATCAATTGTTTAGGTTTAGTCACTCAAAATGGAGCATATATCATTATATGAATAATATATAATTGAAGTCATTATTAAAAAGGACCTATGTGTGTCACTCTTTTCTGTAATTTACACTCCTTGGGTTTGTTTACAAATCTATAAATACATACATACATACATACATACATACATACATACATACATACATACATATATATATATATATTCTTTTATAATAATAATAATAATAATAATAATAATGATAATGATAATAATAATAATAATATAATAATAATAATAATAATGAAATTATTGTATAAAGTGCTCAGGTGCACCACAACTTGTCAAAAGTGCATATAAAGCATATGCAGTAATGTACAAATGTCTGGAAAGTGAACAGTGTATGAGTCAGATACATACTTGTGTGGGTATGGAGGGGAGAAAATCAGGTGTAGCGTTGGCAAATCTCAGGAAGCATGGAAGTTTTGAAGGATGCAGTGCTCGGACAACTAACAACTTATATTGTCAAGTAGTAATTACTATTGGTTTTGCATCTACTGTTGCACAATACTGATGACTGACCAAACATGCTGCCAGACGCACATAACCCTTTTAGGGCATTGAAGATGCCATGTGCTTCCAGCTAGCATGCTTGAGTCGTTAGTATTACCAAGTGCAATAAAAGATGTGAAATCAATGGTAACTCTCTGACCAATCATATACCATAAATAGCAATATACTATTTGTCAAATATAAAAGTATAACTGTTCAAATTCTCTTTATAGTGTCCATGTGTGTGTGTATGTATATATATATATATATATATATATATATCAGTAAATTGATATGTTACCATTATTCAATAGCCAATAGATGGTGTTGTGGATTTCCACTTCAACATCCGAAACTCAGAGTTTTATCTTGGCTATTGAATAATGGTAACATATTAATTTGCAGACAAATTTCCTCTATTTACATAATATTGAGGTCTCTTTCTTTTGTTATCTTACTGTTTTTACCAATATATATATATATATATATATATATATAATATATATATATATGCATATGTATTTATGTGTGTGTGTGTGTGTGTGTGTGTGTGTGTGTTGTGTGTGTGTGTGTGTGTGTGTATGTTTGTATGTATTTAACTGTATGTGTGTATCATCATCATTTTAATGTCTATTCTTCCATGCTTGTATGAGCTAGATGGTGTTTGCTGTGACAGATATTTTCTACAACTAGATGCCCTTCCTGTCATCAACCCTCCCCTGTTTGTAAACAAGATAATATTTCCTCATGGCTAGACAAGATTTGCAGAATATTGAAACTGAATCATATTGCTTGTATGACAGTAAGACTAATTTACAACTGCCACAAGATGTCAAAACAAGGGGACACACACGCACACATATCTACACACAGGTTACTTTGCCTACCAAATCCAAGGCTTTGGTTGGCCTAGGGCTATACACTTTCCCAAGGTACCATGCCATGTGACGGAACCTAAAACTATATAGTTGGGAAGCAATCTCATTTCCCACACACATCTGTGCCTATATCTACATGCATATATACATGAGTCATCTAAGAGACCATAAGTGAGGGAAGAGATGGATTCATATATCTGTCAAAATAGTGGGTATATTATCCAAAATTTACAGTATTATATAACCATCTCAGCTGATCTTACTAATTAGAATACAATCCGATTATACAACCTTACACTCATCAGAGTTAGCAGATATGGAAGAGAATATGGTGACTGCTCTCTATTGTCGAAGGTGGTTTAACACATCCAGTTTGCAGCTGCTGTGAAAAAGATGGTGAAGTGAAAAATTGCTAAAGGATTAGGTTAGGAGTTATATCCCTAAGTTGGGTACGCTGCAAGGACAGTAGGAGTTATCTTGATGTGTTTGTGGGGAAAGTGTGCGTTATTAAGTGTGGTTATTTGTTAACACATAATAATTGTATCTATTACTCCAGTTTCAATAAATGGTTGATTAAATTTTGTTTGTAATTTCTATTAATAATATCAATAAAAACATATCCCCCCAAAAAAAATTTACATGATTTTGATTTGCATGGGGACACAGAAGCAATCTATTATGCAAATAGAGGGAGAGCTGTTATATTACACCTATGAAAATTATGTATATTTATGTCTTCAAAATTAACACAACCATTTGTTACAAATATATTTACAATATTTTTGCAGTTATTTATAATGTCCTTGATATACTAAATAAACTCTAGATGTCCCTTGGGTACTAAGAGGCATTAAAATAAAACACACACACACACACACGTTATATTATGTAAAAATTATCAGCACCACATACTTGTATTGTGTTTTTTCTTTGTCTGGGTAAAATCCCTTTAAAGGCATAATGTTGAAAAAACAATATTCTTCAGAGATAGGTGAAACAGAATTACCTCAGAAGTGATAATGAGAGTAGCAGATATGTATTTCACTGTATTTACAGCTTACTTTTTTGCTTATGTCAGTCATTTGACTGTGGCCATGTTGGAGCACTGCCTTTAGTCAAGCAAATAGACCTCAGGACTTATTCTTTGTAAGCCTAGTACATATTCTATCGATCTCTTTTGCCGAACCACTAAGTTATGGGAACGTAAACACACCAGCATCGGTTGTCAAGCAATGTTGGGGGGGAAAAACAAAGACACACAAACATACACACACACACACACACATATATATATATGTATATATGACGGGCTTCTTTCAGTTTCCGTTTACCAAATCCACTCACAAGGCTTTGGTCGGCCCAAGGCTATAGTAGAAGCAGCGAGCTGGCAGAAATGTTAGCACGCTGGGCGAAGTGTTTAGCGGTATTTCGTCTGTCGTTACGTTCTGAGTTCAAATTCCGCCGAGGTCGACTTTGCCTTTCATCCTTTGGGGTCAATAAATAAAGTACCAGTTTTGCACTGGGGTCAATGTAATCGACTTAATCCCTTTTTCTGTCCTTGTTTGTCCCCTCTATGTTTAGCCCCTTGTGGGCAATAAAGAAATATATAGTAGAAGACACTTGCCCAAGTTTCCACGCAAAGGGACTGAACCCGGAACCATGTGGTTGGTAAGCAAGCTACTTACCACACAGCCACTCCTATGCCTATAAATCTCATGCTCTTGAGTCACTTCCAAAATGAAAATGAAATGTCTAATCTGAAGTATATACAAATAGTGTATTAACTATTTGCTGATTCGCAGTAGCATTGCATGACTAGAATCAATTCAGGTCATGCAATGGAAGAAACACCACAGCATAAACATTATGAGTACCACACACTTAACATATGTGGGTTTTTTAAAGGCCAGAAATTGTGAGGTTTTTTTTTTTTTGTCCAGGGAAAATCCCTTCAAAGATGTAAAGTATTAAAAAATACAATAGACTTCAGAGCTAGGCAAAACGATATTATATGTATTATATATGATATTATATATGACTGGCCATGTCCTTGAGGACATTACCACCTCACCAGTACTGGCATTATGAAAAATGCACCCAATATACTCTGTAAAGTGTGAGTTTATGGTGATCTTTAGTCTTGTGGAGGAAATGTTACAACTCTAGTGCTGGTGCCACAACAAAAAGCCCTCAGTATATTCTCTAAGGTGGTTTGGTATTTTGAGAAGCATCCAGCCAATTAGACCAAGCCAAAATGAAACACAAGTATGATGAGTTCATCCTCATTGGCTTCTCAGCACATTGAGTTGTCGCACCTTGGTGAATGGAGTTCTATCTCTCTTTCTTTCGCTCTCTCTCTCTCCCCCTCTGATTTTTTTCTTATTCATATTAACATTGTGCACATAAATGACATTGTGAATTTAAATGATCATACTCCACTCCACTCTTTTGAATTGTTAATGATATCCCACTATGTTCTACAGCTATACAACACCAGGCTTCATTCTACAACCATGCTATTATATATTTCACTGCTATACAATACCTGCGATATAACACCACACTGTCTTGTACTGAACTACATTACACATCCTATAACAGTCCCATCTAGTCTAGTGGGACTGAATTTGTGTTAAGAAGAACAGGAAAAACAAGGAAGTGGTGTAATAACATTCTTCTTAAGTTTAACCTTTTAGCATTTAAACGAACCATATCCTGCCCAAATACTCTACCTGTTTTATATTCAGACCAGCCAGATTTGGCCTCTCACTTCTACCTTCAATGTCATTTTAAAAATAAGCACTCACATCATGGAAATCTCAAAGCTAGATCATGCATGATTAATTTAAAACAATGTGAATAAGCAAACATTATGTTTATTGGAGTAATCTGAATGCTAAAGGACTAAATTTATTTTATTTCAATAATATATTTTTATTTTAACTTCCATAACTTATTTCATTTTATTTTCAGAATTACATCTAGAAGAGTGTCAACCAGCTCCTGATGATGATACAATATCATTGTCGTCATGTGGAGGTAAGATGTTCTTAACAAAAATAGGCTTTCTGTTTCACAATACTGTTCTTCCTCTGAAATTAACTCCTAAATACTAATTACTAAAGTATTCATTAGCAAGTGGAATTCTTTTGGATTTTTTTGTTGTTGCAAGTAAAGATTTTAAATGTTGCAAATTTATTTTAATAAAATGTAACAGAATTTCCAATTCATTTGTTTTTAATCCACTTTCAAGCCCCAATTGGAATTGCTCCATATTTTACATATTTCATGTTGTTAGCACCCTAGAAAATGCATGACTATCACAGCTTCCCATTTTCTGTCTTCCCACAAAAAAATTCTGGCTTCATAGGGAATCAACATTGTGAATCAATTTGGTATGCAGAATATAGGGACCAAGAATGTTGAAACTTTACTTTAGAAATGAAACTACTGAATTTGAAAATAACGTAGGAAAATATATATATCAACCTCATCATCATTATCCTAACACCCACCCCTTTTTCCGTCAGTCAGATGGAATTTATTGAGGGAGATTTTCTGCAGCAGGATGGACCTCCTATCATCAACCCTCACCTGTTTCCGAACAAGGAAATATTTCCTCATGACCAGACATGTTTTGCAGAAGAGTAGACATTAACAACACCACTTGTATGACAATGTCACTCACTTACAGCTATCAAGCAAAGTCTAGATAAGGAGACACAAACATGCACACACATATACACACCTGCAATCATACACACATATACATATATATATATATATATATATAATTAATTAATAAGGGTGAGAGAATTAGATACTAATTTAATAGTATATTTATTCAACACCAAGTGGCCTAGTGCTACGAGAAACCTGGATTATTATAATATTTTATAACATATTATAATATTTTTACAAAATAAATATAAGAGAGTGGTCACTATATTGCTCACTCTAGCACCAGTTAATCCAAAAGGTTTCAACACGAAAATACATGTTTCCCATGAAAGCCAGTACGACTGTTAGCTCACACGGACAGGGCAAGTAAAAATAACAAAAATACAGATTATTTTGGGACAATTGTTTCGCTATTAATGAATTAAATGTAATATTACTTACAAAAAAATCCATTTGTAGCTCGTCAGCCAAGACTATCTGGATGAAATCCACTCAATCACACGCCAGATTTTACCATAACGATAAATACGCGTGTGGTTCAATGATTACATCCGACGTTATAATTCAAATGCCCCAACCAACAGCGCGCCAAACTTTCACGGAAAACAATACAGCATTTAGAAATAAATGCAGCATAATTATAATTAATTAATAAGGGTGAGAGAATTAGATACTAATTTAATAGTATATTTATTCAACCTTTCATGGGAAACATGTATTTTCGTGGTTGAAACCTTTTGGATTAACTGGTGCTAGAGTGAGCAATATAGTGACCACTCTCTATATTTATTTTATATATATATATATATATATATATATGTATATATATATATATATATATATATATATATATATATATATATATATATACATACATATAAACATATACAGATATATATATGTGTGTGTGTGTATATATATATATATATATATACACTTATACACACATACATATATATATACATATATCATCATCATCATCATTTAGCATCCGTTGTCCATGCTGGCATGGGTTGGACAGTTTGACCAGGGCTGGCAAGCTGGAAGGTTGCACCAGACCTCAATCTGATTTGGCATGGTTTTTACAGCTGGATGCCAACCCCTCTGAGAGTGTAATGGGTGCTTGTATATGCCACTGGCATGGGTGCCTTTTGCATGACACACTATCTTCCATGACTGTGATTTTACTTGGCTTGATGGGTCTTCTCAAACACGACGCAATGCCAAAGGTCTTGGTCATTGCCTCTGTGAGGCCCAACACTTGAACAGTGCTTTTTACATGTCAGTTACATGATATATATATATATATATATATATATATATATATATATATACACACACACAAGGGATTTCTTTCAGTTTCTGGTTACCAAATCCACTCAAGGTTTTGGTCAACCTAAAGCTATATTTGAAGACACTTGTCCAAGGTGCATGCTTGCACTTATGTATATAGAAATGTGGGTGGTTCTGAAGATGATCAAAAATAATTTATGCTAAATACATTAACATTCAGAACATATAAATTATTCTTACCATAACACGTCTCAGAAATCTAAATATGTCACTGGTGCTATGATATGATTGTTTTTATCAACAACTGATATGTCACCTGTTCTGTTTCATTCTTGGAATAAACTAGGTGTCATGTCAGGTTATTGACTTATCCCCTGTTCTATTCCAAGAATGGAATTTCTGGGAAAATGTAAGAACATAGTAACTTCTCATAAATCTGAAGCTTCATGCCTTTGTAAGTAATTATTTTTTGGGGAAAATAAACGTTGTGGGTGTAAGACAGCAATAATTTTGATTTCAATTCCCAGATGAAATTACTTTACTTATAGTACCAATGCCACAGAGAAAGGCATAATATCATAAATTTCCCCAATTACTTCCTTCATCTATAAATAGGTACATACTGGTGTATAATGAGAAGGCCTCAATGAATGAAACTGGAAATTTGGTTTCAATTTCTTGCTGGAAGTGATTTATTTTTATTACTTTAGATAGGTGTATACTTCACAGTTTCTCATTTTCCCACTGTATCTAAGACATGTGACTTTTGCATCTTATGGTAACTAATATTGGTTTCAAATTTTGGCACAAGGTCAGCAAGTTATGGGGAGGGGATAAGTCAGTTATAGTGACCCCAGTTCTCATCTGGTACTTATTTTATCAACCCCGAAAGGATGTAAAGCAATGTTAACCTCGGTGGAATTTGAACTCAGAATGTAAAGACAGACGAGATGTAGCTAAACATTTTGCCCAGTATGCTAATAATTCTGCCAACTCGTTGCCATAAGGCCTTAGTATATTGAATATATTTCCCTTCATTCATTCAAAGCAATTGTCTTCATTTTAAAATCATATGTCTGTAAAACAGAGACATGGAAATTACTAAATATCAGAAGTGGTATACACCAGAAACAAACCAAAACAAAATAATGATAGTCAATATTGGCAAATGTTTGTAGTACAGTAGTATGTTACCAATGAACAAAACTTGTGATCTAATTTCAATTTCCTGGCAGGAATCTATTATTATATCTTTACTTATATCCTTATTTCCTTTTTCAAAATATATAAATGACTCAATTTCTTATTTTATCTCTACTCTAACTATGCAAAATGTTAAATTCCTACATAAGAAATAATTATTTTGAAAAATACATAAATGGTAACTATTTTCCTGTTTAGTAACAATAGTAAGTGGCACACTTTACAGAATACAGAAGCACACTACCAAAATGTACCCTTTGCCTCATCAAAAGACATAATTGCAACATATTCCAAAACAATTCCACTTGTAAATCTCTTATAAGCCTTTGTGTTTTATTCCTTTCTTCTTTTATCCATTATTTCATGACATACGTTTGCCTAAATGTATGTCAACAGTTATAAATGTGATACCAATTTATCTACCAACCTTTAATAGCAGCTTTGCAATATTCTATTTTCTTTTACTTCATTTACATCTCCATAAATTTCATTATCTTTTTTCTAGCAAACTCATTGCAGCTATTTCAATGAATCTTTATTGATACATTTTCCTTATAATTATAAAAAAAATTACTTTTTTTTATTATACTCAGTGATTGATTTAGACTATTTTATATGTACTGTATAACAATAACTTCAAAGAAAAAATTCAAGTTATAAAGAGAAAGTAGAATGCAATAATTTTAGATGACCTTTTTTATACCAATCACCCAAGACCACCTCTGGTTCTATGATACAAATTTCCTTTTTAAAAGTGATCTAGATTAAATCTATCAAAATTGCATGTTAATTTATGTTCCATAAAGTACACTTATTTTACTATTCCTCATTATTTTAAAAATAATTGAGGCAGAAGTAATATACATCAACAGAAAATATAGTAACAAAGGGGTGAAAATGAATTATTGTGTAATTTCATATCAAGCAAACATAAAGCTTGTAGGTAGTTGGCTAAATGACTAAGTTCAATTCCCAGGTCCATAGCTTTGAATATACCATACCACCATCTAGTTGAGAAACATTCTACATGTTCAAATATGTAATTAATTGTATGTGGTACAGTATTTCAGTTTGGGTATATTATAACTTCTCTGTCCATTCTGTTCCTGTATATTTGTAAATTATGGGAAGCTGGTTAGGTAAATACTTGTATGCACCACAGCACAGTGTTTGGAGCTAAACTGGAGAAGATGCTTCTCTCTGATTAGCATTTGTTTGGTGGAGGCAGCATAATGTGTTTTTCATAGGGGTAGGCAGATTCTAGGCTCAGGGACCACTCTGGATGGCACAAATTCTACCAATGTCACTGCAGTCATTTTTGCATTTTTTCTTTTATTTGCCAGGAGAGAATGGGTTCATTTATTATTTAGCTATAAGGAGAGATGCCATCCCACTGTTCAATTATTCAAATATATGGCATATATTTCATCAAACAATGATTCAATTTTTTGTCTGCTAGGAGACCCTAAGCCCACTATAACACTAAAACATATTGTTTTAAACTGTTTCTCCAAGTGTGATGATGCCTAATATGTTGTGTAGTCTTTAGAGCCTTTATTAGATCCTAAAATATTGTCATGCTTTATATGTAGGCTAGCTAAATGCTTTTATAGTAAGCAGAGACAAATTAAAATATAATAAAAAGAAAATATTCTATCTGCCACGCATTGAATGTAAATATAATTCCTATGTGAATTTAGTTGTATGTGTTATATATTTTTCCTTTTTAATTTTTCATTTAATTTTATTGTTTTTTTTTTCCTTCGATTTTTGCCATATGCAATTGCTTTTTTTAATTTCCAGTATTAAACTTCATAAAAGCTGAACAACATATGTGAACATCTGATTACATATATATATATATAAATCTGCACACACATACTCCCTCTCCCTCTCTTATACACACACACCTTCATCATCACCATACCATGTTTTCCATGCTGGCATGGGTTGAATGGGTCATCAAAATCCGAGTCAGTTCTTATTTGGAGTAATTGGAGGGCAAAAGTGAGTTTACATCTCACTTTTGCCCTCCAATTTTTGACATGGCTACTACAGTTGGATACTTTTCTTATCAGCAACTGTTTTATAAATTGAACTGTGCACATTTTATTACAGGGCCAGCACTAGGGAGGTTCTCATCTCTTTAGCAAGACTAAAGAATTCTCTCTACCATATGTTGTCATCATTTACTTACCAACCTCTTTACAGTGTACTGGGTGCATTTTGTTATGGCAGCAGCACTACAGAGGTTATCTTGCCCCAAGCAAGACTGTTCTATTGTGTCTTCATTCATTCAAAGCAAATATGATCAACAAAGTAACTAGAAAATGTGGTGGCTATAAAGGTGAAAAGAAAGAGAGTATGAGTATAATGGAGGTATAGAGCAATAAGAGGGGAAGTAATGAAAGAGTGACAGTGATAGGCAGCTACATGTGAGTGGTAAGGAAATTGAACATGAGTGGCATGATGGGATAGCAATAAAGATGGTAGGTGGATAACAATAGAAATGGAGAGTAGTAAGAGAGAGAAATATCATTAAAGAATGATACAGGAAAGAGAAAGAGAGAGAGAGAGAGAGAGAGAGAGAGAGAGAGAGAGAGAGAGAGAGAGAGAGAGAGAGAGAGAGAATGATAGAGTGATGACCTGCAGTGAAGCAACTTGGTGCTCAGAGGTAGCCCAGTGAGTCTTGTTGCACAGACATTATTGTAATGGAAGAGAAGCAGAGTGATAAAGAGTGAGAGTTGAAGCTATTGAATATGGACTGGACTCTTGATACAGAGATTAGGAGAGAAGGAGTGTAATAGATGAAAGAGTACTGAACAGGAAACTAGATAGAGGCTTAATTAGAAAATAATGAATGAGAAACCTGACATAGATATATCATATTATCCTAGCCTTGATCACCACCATCACTCAACCACTCTAAAATGACTGTTTTACCATGCTTGCACTAGTAGGTGGGTGGATCATAGGTAGCACAACTAGTCATGGTTCAATTTGATCCCTTTTGTTACATTTGGCTTGTTGAGACTGGTTTTCATTAATGTTTTCCTGTCTTCTAAGAATATCTTTCTTCTGAGTTTCATCTAGTTTGTGTGTTCTGCACTTTTCTTTTTGATATACAACTGACATTTTTCACGAAAATCATGTGCCTGTACCTGCACAAGCTTTTTTCTTGTCAGTAGCACTATAAATTTCACACTATATTTGATTCCTCATTTATGCTCTTTCACCCATGCACACTAAAACTACACTTCCAGTGCAGTATGCTCACTTTATTTGTTTCTAATAACCACAAATCTTCTGCACTCAAGGTACACACCTTACTACCATGCATCAATTCACTTCATATATAGGCATCATACAATGTGCCCTTTATTCTGAGAGAAGCCCTTTGTTATCAGCAGAAGTAACCCTGAACTTTTTCCACCTTGTTCTTAATCTGGTTACTATGTATTTGGAACACCCTACACCACTTGCCAATTAACCTACCTTTGTAACAAAAGCTAGTAACTAGTTCTAGAGGGCCTTCCAAGGATTTTATAGAATTTATTTCATGTGTACTCTCCCTGCAAACTATCTCTGTGCATCTGCTATATATGAAGTCTACCTTCTCTACCAGCGCCCCCTATGATCCCACAATCTTCTCTTGTGTATCCATACTTTACACTGGGAATTTATAACTATCCTTTTTCTGTGCCTTGAACATGGCCATTTCTCTGATGGTAGCAATGGCCTGTCTTCCTTCTTACTTAGATTTTAATCTTTGCTAAATTTACTTCAAGACCTCTTACTTTTGGGTTTTGCTAATATATCTGGAATTTCTTTAAATCTTTTATAAATCAGCACATAAGAATTCCTATTCACAGCCATTCTCATATTCTTATATCATGGCCTGGAGGATCATAATTAATGAGAGGGAACTAAAAATTGAGCGCTGAGAGACACCTACCTACAAGCTGAACTCATTTCTAATTCTCACTTTGCTGTTCCTCTATGTAGGGCTTATAATACATTTCTATCAAGCCAGTCATCTTCCCTTAGTTTTCTTAACTACCACCTGACCACAGAGCAAATGACCCTGTCAAAGGCCTTCTCCAGGTCAATGAATGCTAAATACAGTGACTTACTCTTAGCTAAGTGTTTCTCTTTTAATTGTCTCACAAGAAAAACGGTGTCAGTGTGCCTCTTCTTGATACAAAGCTGAACTGCATCTGACCTAAGTTAATTCTGTTTCTAATGAACTGTGCTATAAGTCTTTCTGTGTTTTTCATTAGCTTGTCTATCAACTCCATGCCACTGGAGTTTCATCATACTAGTGTATTTCATTTCTCCTTGTAGCAGTTGTAGAGGATGCTGATACTTGAGTGTATATCTTCACTCTACTAATACTATATGTTGTCTTTCTTCAACAACCTTTTGTAATGGTAATTCCATGCTTTTTACTTTTAGGTATCAGTAAAGTTAGTTTTGCTATTACTTTTTCATAAGTAAGAGCAAGTATGCTGTTATGATTACATGATACACTCACATTAGCTTGATTTAGTCACCAAGGTGGCCAATGTCATACTGGAGTAGTGCCTTCACAGTTGAATGTTCTATGTCTTTTATACCATCTTTGTGTATGTATATTCAAAGGTTTAATGTGCTTTGTTCAATTTTCCAGTGTAAGTAGCAACAGATTGATGGATGCTGCTCTAATTTAGTTGCAGCCTTTTTTTTTTTCAGATTGTTGATCTGATATGTTAGAGAAAAACACATCTAGATACCTTTTAAAAGTATCAGGAGAAACTTTGTTCAAGTTTCATAATCCTTTTGGGAGAAACTTGGGGAATGGGTTTTGTTGATTACATGAATCCCAGTACTTGAATGGTACTTTATTTTATCAAACCTGAAAGGATGAAAGTCAAAGCTGACCTTGACAAGATTTGAACTCAGAACATAAGGAAGTACAGCAAAACATTTTATCTGACTCGCCAATTGTACAACTGCAGATGTTTTAAACAATGAATTTATTAATTAATACTTTATGAATGAACTAATCCATAATGTCAGTATAAACATTGTTATGTGAATTAAACAGACCAGTTTAGCTAAGTCTTGATTTGTATACACTATAAATAACTATCAGCTATTAATCTTCCCAATGCCAGATGAACACTTTCTCTCAGATTATGGTATGCTAAATGAAGTCTCTTACTTAAGAACAGATACAACATGCAATATGGACTACAACATAGTTTCCATCAACTCAATTTCACTCACAAGGTAGAAATGAGCCTGAAGCTTCTGTTAAAAATACTTGCTGAAGATTCTTTAAGTAATTGCTTGTTTTACACATCTGTTATGTAAACAAAATAGATCTTAATTTCACCACCACTGCCCACCACACACACACACGCTTGCACGCGTGCGCGCACACACACACACACTACTTTCAGTTTCTGTCTAACAAATCCATTCACAAGGCTTTGGTCAACCCAGAGCTATAGTCAGAGACACTTGCCCAAGGTGCAACATAGTCAGACTGAACCTAAAACTACATGACTGAGAAGTGAATTTGTTAACCACAAAGCCATACCTGTACTTTTAATGAATATGCCTGAATAGTACAAATAATAATGATAATAATTATAATCTTATGATATTTATTTAATCGGTGTTTTAGAATTCTTAAATTCTAACTAAAGAAAACAATGAAAGGTATGTATACAAAAAAAGCTAAGCCATTTTCTTGTAAAGAAGAGTGTATGCATATATATATGTATGTACATACATATATATATATATTATACACACATGTATACAGTGGAGCCTCAGTTTATAGATTTAATTTGCTCTTCAAGACCATTCATCGCCTGAAATGTTCATAAACCAAAACTATTTTTCCCATAGGAAATTCATGAAAAGGCCTGGTGAATTTGAGCAGAGATGTGCACTGAGTGAAAGCTAGACAGCAACTGACACTCTCCTATTGATACTCCCAGCTTGTTGCCAACTGTTGTTGATGGCTTGCGTCTGTGTTGCTTGAGACACTGTTTGTCACCTGATATGTTTTGTGTTTGAAAAATTGTTCTTAAACCAAACTATTCATGATGAGAGGCATTTGCAAAAGCAAGTTCCTCTACATACATACATACATACATACATACATGCATACATACATACATGCATACATACATACACACACATACACACACATACATACATATACACACACACATACATACATACATATATACATACATACATACATATATACATACATACACACATACATGCATATACATACATACATGCATGCATATACAAATACATGCACACACACACAAAAGAAAAAATTAGTGGTGGTAGAGCTGTATATACAAATATATATATATATATACACACACACTCGCATGCACACACACACATACACACACACACACACAAACACACAATCTTTGTGGTGGTAGAGCCATATATATATATACATGATTCCACTACAGCAAAGGTTTTACATTTCACAAGTCATTGGTTAATTGAGCTTAAACTAATTGTGATCTTGATTTAGAACTCAATTTATCATCACTTAACAGGAAAAAATAACATGAATACTTGTTAATTTAGCTGAAAATAGAATATCAATTAAGTAAGAAATTTCTTGATTGCTGATTAAACTGAAATTATCCTAAACACAAGTTCAACTTTCTCAAACAAAAAAAAGTTTAAAATAGTGAAAAAGTAAAAATGAATCATTTAGAAATTTACACAAGTATTGTTTGAATTTAAAATGTAGTCACAAAACATATGTGAAATCTAAGCAATCTAGGTACAAGAATGGCTATGTGATTAAATTAGTTTATTTAGCAATCACTTGGTTCCAGGTTTGATCTTACAACATGGTATCTTGGTCAAGTGTCTTCTACTATAATCTCAGATTGACCAATGCCTTGTGCTTGAGATTTTAAGGAACAGAAAAAGTCTGGGAAATGTCATATATATATATATACACACACACATACATACATATATACATACATACATATATACATACATACATATACACACACACGGGTGTGTATGATTGTGTATAGAAGAATATATTACTCAAAGAAATTCAAAACTTGTCTGATTTTTCCATTTTATTTACAATCTTATATTAATATAATATAATATAATATAATGAAATGATAGAATATCAAATGTCAATTCTGATTGAACAAGTACTTTCATGCATTAAACTATGCAATCTTCAGGTTCATGTAGTAGTAGTGACAGTTATGTTTTACAATTTGCAATTTATACAGTTGTAAATTGTAAAACATGACTGTCACCATTTATCGAAACTGATGTTCTCAACTTCTCTTATACAGTGAAAAAAATTGAATAACTTTGTAACTTAATTTACTAATTAATTCTTATTCAAGTATTGTATATTTCAGAATAGTAGTCAGAGGGTACCAAAGTACTTTTTGATATTTAGTTATGTTGTAAGTTCATAGTTCATTTGTCTTTCATCATTGCAAGATGAATAAACCATATCAGTTGGCTATTGGGGTTGATATAATCAGCTACACACTTCCTTTCAAAATTTTCAGCTTTATGTCTAAGATGTTGAAAATCATTCTTAACCTTTTTGAAACCAGCCCTAGTTCTATGATTCAAACTCCCTGCTTTTAAGTGACCTTCACTTAAAAAAATCTTCCTCCAAAATTTTATGCTAATTTATGTTCTAAATACTTAATTTAAATAAATTTAATAATGACAGTTATTTTAATGAATTCTTTAATATTTTCAAAATTAATTGAAACAATGGCAAATACACTTCAACAGAAATAAGGGAACAAAAGACTTTACATTAAAGCTCTGATGTCTGGCAACTGACTTGGTAGATATGCACAAGATTATCCACCATCTTTCCAAGAACATCCTTGGGCACCTTTTTTGAATTCCAATATGTCTACCACTCATGGACATGCTTACAAAATCATAAAACAACACAGCACCCATGACTTTCAGAAACATTTTTTCATGCTCAGAATAAATTACCTATATCAGTTGTTAGCTGTTGAGACATTACATCCTTCAAAACTTCCATACTCCTGAAATTTGCCAATCGTACATCTGATGTCGCCCCTCACTTTTTTTAATGACTCATTCACTGTTCTCTTTCTGTGCATTATTCTATATACTGTTCATGCACTTTCAACTACTTTTCAAGTGAGTTGTAGTGCATCTGAGCTCTGTATACAATATTATTATTTTTCTTATTTATAGAAAGGTGAATAGCACAGTCAGTTAAGTACCACACAGAATGTTTTGTGACTTTATTTAAATATTCTTTTATATTTTGAGTTCAAATAGTCATGGTCAGCTTTACATTTGATTCTCCTAAGGACTGGTAAAACAAGTACCAGTAATGTGTTTGGATCAAGCAAATTGATTTTTTTTATGTGTGATCTTGTGCCAAATTTAGATGTTAACTTTATTTCTTTAGCTATAACCTGAGATTGTTTTATTAAAAGTCCAATTATTTTACAGAAAATGTTGAAAATCATTTACAAGATGTTATATCTGATGACAATTCAACTGCAGCAGATCGTAGCTCCAGTAGCTGCATTGATAACAATCTCACTGACAGTATTTCAAAGGATGATAGTGAACCCTTGAATAATACATCTCACCTACCACTTGCAAATAAGAATCAAGAAGATAGTAACCTGAGCAAGAAACATGATAAATTAGATGATGAAATACATGACTTGAAAGAAATAAAGGGAGACATCAATGAAAAACAAGATGACTCAATTGAAAAACAAGTTGAATCAGTTGAAAAGCAGGATGGCTTAATTGAAAAACAAGATGACTTAAAAGAAAATCATGATGATTTAAAAGAAATGATAAATGAAAAACAGGACATCTTAAAAGAAACTGAAGATGTAAAACAGGATGATTTAAAAGAAGCACAAGTAGATTTAAATGAAAAGAAAGATGACTTAAAAGAATCACAAGAGGATTGTAATGAAAAGGGGGACGGAATAAATGAAATTATTCATACATCAGCTGTTGAAGTTACAGAAGTATGCCTGAACTTCAAAGAAGATGAGGATTTGGTAGAACATTCACAAAATGTCATCCCTGTCAATCAAACTGAAGAAGAAAATGATAATAAAATAGTTGTGTCATCTGAGAATGATGCTTTAAATCTTGAGAATAAAGGAGAATCAAAAACAGAAGAATCAACAGTTGGAGTGGCTGTACATGTAGATGACTGTCATAATATCAAAGATGAACATACAACAAACACTGATTTCATTGCCAGTACCCAGACCAATCCTGACATTACATTTACTAACATCGAAGTGGCTTCAGCAAATTTGGAAGATCTTGAAAGTCATGAACCCAAAAATGATGAGTGTGAAATTTCTTCTTTATCACTTGATGCTAGCTCTCCATTACAAGATAGCAGAAAAGATGAGATTGAAATAAAAGATGCAGTAAAACAAGAAGTAGTTGAAGTAACAGAAATTGGATATACTATAGAGCAAGTAGAGAGTGAAATTAAGAGCGAACCTGAAGTAGCACCATCTACTCTGGTCATCCAAACTGAGATGATGTCTGAAATCAAAGATGTAAATTCAGAGGAAACCATTTTGAACAATGGTGACGAAATTGTGAGTGCATTAGAGGAGAGTGTCGATCAAGAAATCACACATTATATGCAAATACCAAATGATGACAATGTCTCATTAGATTCCAAAACATCAAAATTTGATGAAAGCATTACTGAAATAAGAGGTCATTTGGATGATGACATCCATCATACCTCATCAATGTTATCTGAAAGTGAAACGGTATGTATTGTAGAATCAAACCATCAAGGTCTCTCAGTTGAAATGTGCTCTGATGAAACAGCAACAGAAGAGGATACTACAAAGGTAATGGATGCAACAGTTGAGGAATTAGTACCAGACAGTTCAGTCAATGATGGTTTTAATCATTCAGAGTTAACTGAAAATACAGAAAACAAGGAACCACAATATAAAATTAACCTTAATGAAAGAAATATGTCTGACCCAGAAGTTTTATTGGAAACCATTCGGATGATGGAGGAAGCTAAAGCAAAAGGACCATCTGTAGAAATAATGACAACAGACTTAGATGCAGAAGATTTATCGGAGGAGACAACACTGCATCCAGTAAATAATACTGAAGAAAGCAAGGTGAACAATATAGAAATTAATAATCTCCAGAATTCTAATACCAATGATGAAGGTGAGCTATACAAACACTTTATATTTATATAATTGTTACTTAGTTACACAACAGGTTTATTTATATATTTTTTGTTGTTGTCTCTCTTTATTTGTGAATGGTTTATGTATTATTAAGGATTAAAGATTAAATTACATTAATGCCAACATATCAACAAAATAATACTTCCAGCGTTTTTTATTAGCAGGTTTTATCTCATTAATTATCTATATTTTCAGCTGTATATCATAGTTTTAGTTGTTTTCCAAGAATTGTCAAATTACTAAGAGCTGATTTTCAAGCTGGTGGTGGGGAACTTGTAAAAGCTAATTAGCCTGAAATGATTTTGACTTACTTGACCCAAACTTTAAAGAGTTTGTCAAGTAGAGTTGCAGGACTGCTAAAATATTATTAACTGGAACTTTGTATTACTCATTCAACAATGACAGCCTTTCTAGAGTCTATTCTCCAGTTCTTTATTCTCCTATAGAATAACTGCCAGTAATACATGTACATGTATGTATACATACACACACACATTTATATGTGTATGTAGTATACATATGCACATACAATGTATTATAAAGAATGACTCAAGCTGGAACATAGATATATCAATAACAATTGATCACGTTGTTGTCCCTGTAACATTTGTCAATGCTTTGCCTAGATATAGTGCCCTAGAAAAATATAGGTTTTTTTTTGTTTTTGTTTTTTTCTCTTTTTCACTTTATTTCTACAAGACACAAGCTTTGCTTAATTCCCCTTGTTTTTCTTCAGCTTCTTTGCTTAGCTAAGCTTTTCACAGCTTCACCTAGCTTCAATGCTTTCACAAATTTCAACTCTGCTTTCGCTATAAATTGGCTTTTTTCCTCACCTCATTAATAGTTGTATTTATCATCTTCTCACTGAACAGAAATAAATTATAGTTACTATCACTTTTATTTTTTAAATATATTATATTGGCTTTTAACATTTTCTTTTTGTGGTAATATTTACAACAGGCTTTTCTACTTAATACTGCACTTGAGAAAGTTTTCATCCAGCTTTAATTTTATTTACATATACACTATTTCTATTTCCTCAGGAAAAAAGAAAAGGAAAATCCAATATATGAAGCTACAATATTTTTAATAAGTTTTCATTGTGTTTATTGAAATCCTGAATTATATAAAACATTCACTAAAGTCCTATTGTATCATAATTTTGTACCCTACAAATTTGATTCTAATGCATCTTGTAGTATTTGGTCAAAATGTAAATTGTATGTATGTATACATACATATGCATGCATGCATGTATGTATGTATGCATACATATGCATGCATGCATGTATGTATGTATGCATACATACATATGCATGCATGCATGTATGTATGTATGTATGTATGTATGTATGTATGTATGTATGTTCTCATCTAAAATAGAGGCAAGTACCAACATTGCATGTGAAAGGCATGATAATTGCTGAGAATTCTCAGCATGAAACCAATGGTAGCCTTGTTAAACCTTAAATAAAGTATGTATAGATAAATAGATAGATAATATTTTTACAAGAAGAGGGGTGATAGTAACTTGTAAGTTTAGGCCTGCTGGCTTTCATCTGACAAAGACTAGCAGGCCATAACTTCAAAGTCAATATTACTCCACTTCTTATAAAACTATAAGAAATATGTACTCTACAAAAAGTATTGAGTAATTCTTCAGTTTAATGCTAAATTGTTTTTGTTATAAGTTGGCAAAAAACAAAAACATAAGTTAATATATATATATATATATATATATATATATATATATATATATAAGTAACATAATGGTGAGTTCATTATAATTTATTGTAGTGTATTGGACTATTGGATCACCACAGAAGTCTGTCTTTATGTAGTATTAGCTGTAGTTGTAGTATACCTGAAATGAGTAACCTTAGTGGAGTTGATCTTTCTCTTTAAACTAGACATATCAAATAATATGCACTCAGAAATACAAAATAATATAACATTTTTAAAATATATTTATCTACAGTTGCACTTAAAATGATGAACTGACCTTTATCATCACATTTATTAGTGACAGCAACATGGCCAAGTTTTTATTATCTTTTTTGGTATTGTTTGGTATGAAGGAGTGGGCTCTGCCCATGGCATTTGAAGTTTATCTAAGAATAATGTAATCAACATAGTTAATGTTCTCTTTTAGTTTTGTTTGTTCAAATAGGATCACTTTTCAATTTAACTATTTGTAAGAGAATTTATGTGTAATTATCTGCTGTATTTCTAACACACACACACACTCAAAGTGTATGTATGCATACACATTCTTTCAGTATATGTATAAGTCTTATGTCTACTGGAATCTAGGTAAGACAACTGCTGTGCTGATGATGCCTCTTGAGGCAGAAACATGACCACAGCTGTCTTATCCTTAATTGCATGTCAATTACAGAGAATTTTTGATCTTGCAAATTATCTCCCTTTTTCAGAGTTGGTCACATCTGTTACCAAAGATTTTTTTATTCTTTTATTTGTTTCAGTCATTTGACTGCAGCTATGCTGGAGCACTGTTTTTAGTTGAACAAATCAACCACAGGACTTATTCTTTGTAAGCCTAGTACTTATTCTGTTGGACTCTTTTGCCGAACTGCTAAGTTACGGGGATGTAAACACACAAACATCAGGTGTCAAGCGATTGTGTGGGGACAGACACACACATATATAAATATATATATATATATATATATATATATATATATATATATATATATATATATATATATATATATACGACAGGCTTCTTTCAGTTTCCGTCTACCAAATCCACTCACAAGGCTTTGGTTAGCCTGAGGCTATAGTAGAAGACACTTGCCCAAGGTAGCATGCAATGGAACTGAACCTGGAGCCATGTGGTTGGTAAGCAAGGTACTTACTACACAGCCACTACATTTCAAAGGAAATGTAATATCAATACATAAAGAATTTATCAATTTGATCACTGTAGGAAAAAACATGGGCAAGGAAGAAATTTCAAGAGGGACAACATTCTGAGGAAGAAGGATGGACTAGATTTATGGTGCTTTGTGAGTGAACTCAATATAAATGATGATAAGACAAAACACAAGTGAGTCAGCTGAGTTTGAGTAGAAGTGTCCTGAGATCATCCAGCTCTGAGGAGCAGAAGGGTGACTTGCAAACACCTTGTTTGTGCAAATGCTGCCAATTGAAAGCCTCACATACCAAACTCCATTAGGCTTCAGGGGTCATCAAGAGAGCATGTGCACCATTTTGGGACCTTCTTCTCAACAGCTTTACAGTGCAATAGCCCCCACACACTGATGTGAGAGCCTGCTTACTGGTTTCACTGACTATTAGTTAACCATAGACATTCAATCTTAACTTACTCTTCATAAATTTTAAAATTGGTCTCCTCATTCGGATTAAGTCACAAAACCTGCTTGGAGGCACATGGCCTAGTGGTTAGATTGGCAAACTTACAGTTGAGGGATCGCGGGTTCGAATCTCAGACTAGGTGATATGTGTGTTTATGAGCGAAACACCTTAGCTCCACATGGCTCTGGCAGAAGGTAATGGTGAACTGACTCTTTCACCACAACTTTCTCTCACTCTTTCCTCTTGCAGCTCACCTGCGATGGACTGACATCCTATCCAGGTGGGGAACCTATACGCCAAGGAAACCGAGAAACCGGCCCTTTGAGCCAGGCGTGGCTCAAGAAGGAACAACAACAACAAAACCTGCAGTTTTTCAACATCTCTTCTGGCAAAGAGGCATCTTGATATAATGATTTTCATTTAGAAGCTTTAGCCAGAGTATTTATTGATCCACTTTGGTTTGACTCCTGGAGTGATTTGCTTCATGTTTGATGGTCAGATGACCCACACTGCTTTGAATGCTACTTACACTTCTTACCTCAATGTATCTCCTGTCTAACTTTGGCACCATCAGTAAATAAAGAAGCACATTTAAGAGACACCCTGTATTTGTGTCAGTGAGTCATTTCATGCCAATAAATTGGGTAGCAACCTTTTGTTTTCATATCTATTTGTATGTATAGTCGAAGCACCATTCCAGGTGATTATGGAATTAACCTACCCCCTCATAAGTATTAAGTTAAAATCCAATACTTATGTTTTATTGTGTATTTGAGTGCAACACTTAAATTCTTCAAAGCTGGATCATATTTGCTGTTCATAACAGGTGCCAGATTATCTAGGAATATTATATGATTTAAATTGACATCCTAACCAGGATAGATTTATTTATCACTATAGAATTAAGATGAAACAAATGGAGTTTACTTACATTTTTCCTTTGAAGTCAGTTGCAATTGCCACTAAGCATTTGTTTACTTTCTCTTAAAAATAATTTCAATAAATCAATAATTCATCTTGTCTGGTATTTTAATATGCCTTTATTTGTCTTTGTTAACCTGCCTTGCAAACCATATGGTTTCAGGTTCAATCCCACTGTGGTAAGTGTCTTCTACTACAGTCTCAGGCTGACCAATGCTTTGTGAGTGAGTTTGATAGAAACTGTGTGAAAGCATGTATGTATGTTTTCCTCCCATCACTGCTTGACAATCAGTGTTAGTTTATTTACATTCCCATAACTTATTGGTTAAAAAAAGTTAGTACTGGGTTGATTTGTTCAGCTAAACCCTCGGTATGGCCACAGTCCAATGACTGAAACAAGTAAAAGATAAAAGTATATATAGGTATTAAGTTTAGGTAAGCAAACGCAAGATCAAATATTTGATATATGTAACTGAGTTTATTTAACTGTTTGAAGTCAATGACTCACTCCATTGTTACTCAGAATTTCTCACCCTGTGCAGAAAAATCAATGTGCAATCAACATATGCTTAATTGTATTAAAGTAGCTTTATTATATTAAAGTATTATAAATAGGGTATGTGTGATAAAAGTATTTTAAATTTGAAAATTCAATTTATGACCAAAAGAAATTTGTTGAAATGTTAATTTATATATTATCATATTTGATGGCATAGAAGGTACACTTTAAAAAAAAAGTTTCAAAATGTCACCCTGGGGCCAAAATGTCTAAATTGGGCCTCTCATAAGTTAATTTTGTCCCTGATACTCACTTTTTTTTTTTTTTTCATAAATATGCACTACTGAAATTGTAGTGCATCTAATATGCCCATGTATCTTTTATGCTTTCAAATACAGTATATTATGTACCAAATATCTTTTTGATATTCTAAGAGATGTTGAGTTTTTTTGTCTGAAAAACATGAAGATGATATTTAAATTTTTTTTTTTGTCTTGTCCAGAAGGCAGTATTGGTGAACCGAGTGACCAATCATTGGCAATGTCCTCCTCAACAAGTACTGAACAAAGTGACAATGTGGCTAAAATGAAACCAACATATACAGATAATTCAAATGGAACTGTTTTTGTATAGGACTCTCAAAAACAATTAAGCCTTTATTACAGTTATTATTATTATCATTATTATTATTATTACTATTACTGCTGATATTTATTTTTTAAAAGATATCCTTATAGTAGAACAATTATAAGGTTATCATTTCAGAAAAGTAATAAGTATATAAGATAAAGCCATCAGTTTAGACTGATACATATGATATGACAATAATGTCATACTTTTTTAATTCAAACAATCAATAATCAACACAAAGTATTATAAAGTAGCTTTATTATATTTAACTCATTAATATTTAGCCATCATATTTGTTTTTTAATTGAAAATGTAATTGTAGAGGAAGCACGTCTATTTATTTCCCCAAGATATTCAACCATCAGCAGCTTCTTACAAATGTCATTTTATATCAAGAGATACAAAGAATAAATAAGAAGACACTGGTTTACTACATATATGGCAAAAAGATCCCTAACTCCTTTGAATCAATGGATAAAGGGGTATAAAACACTATTGTTGATACCATTTTAGATGTATAAGGTCTTTATTTTGATTAACTGGTTATTTTTTGTTTTCTGTCATCTTTTTTTTTTCCTTTAAATAATATAACTGATAAATGGAACAAATATCATCAGAGAAATGTCTGTATATTAACTGATGATTAAACAGACTATTCCTTCTGTTAAAGTTTTATAAGCTAGGTTTTATGATGCTTATACATCAGAAAAACACACAACAAATGGTCTTTGTAACAGAAGCAAATATGTCACCTAAAAAAGAATTCTACAGAGAAAAAGGTCTTTTAAGACAACTTGCAAATTTAAAAGATTTATATGTAATTGAAAATAATTTCTTGTGTCTGTTATATATTATTATAATATATAATATTGTAAAATTATACATTATAATACACAATATATTGTTATAATTTTAATTATATCATATAATATTATATTGTTATAATATATAAAATTATATTATATGCCAAAAAATGTATCTCAATATACCAAAGTTATTGAAAAAAAGGGAGTGATTTAATGATGGTAACAAATCTCAATTCTCTGTCTTTGCATAATATAATGGTTAAACTGAAATATTTCTGACCAAGGATCCCGAGCAACAGAAAACCCTCTCAAGTCTAAACATATTCTTCTTCGAGTATTCATTATGTATTTAATTCAATTTTTAAGACTCCAATTAGGAATGGGATAATTGCCGTTTCGAATCTTGTTCTACCTGTAGTAATTTCTTATGGAATTCTTCCAGAAATCTTATGGAAATGGGTGCAATATCTATCAAAATGTTCTTTATCCCTTGAGGCCTTATGAATATCAGCTTATCCCCGCCACCCTGCTCCGTTATGATACAACAAACAAAAGTACTGCAATTTTAAAAGAAAAAAAATGAGATAATGAGATCTATAGAAAAAGATCTTAAGTGACTCTTTGCTTTTCAAATAATTAACTACATAATTATGAAGAGAGAAAAATCAAAACAGTTCAGTTTTTCAGGAAGAGATATCATTTTATAAAAATATGTTTAATGGTATATAAAAGAGCTCAACACTTCTAACTGACTTATTCTCCAGTTTATTATTTTTTAACAAAAAACTCTTAAATAAAAAATAGGTGGGGAGAAATGATTTAACTTTACCCATATTTTTTAGATAATCTTTTAAGCTATATATTTCTGTGTTAATTTAAAGTTGTTAATTCTATCTTTCGGATTAATCAAATTAACATAAAATTATTTATTATAATGAATTTTTTCTTTCTTCATGAGTTGTTTAAAAGATTACATACACTGTTAATGAAAATTAGTAAATATACGTCAGTTTAGAAAAGATTGTGTTACCTTTTTCGATATGAATAGCATTAAATGTCTACATTAATATTGTAATGGAGTCTATCAGAAAAATGAAATTACAAAGTCAAAAAAGCAAGATTCCAAGTTCATGTTTAAATTTCCTGAGCAATACAATAAGTCTTCAATATATTTTGATTTCTTTCCAACTAATGTAAAAACTGAAACCAAAACATTAAAAATATTTTAAAAAATAAATAAAACAATAAAAAAGCATGAAAAGAAAAAAATGTTTTATAACAAAAATCAATTTTTTCATATTGATTTATTTTTTTTAAAGTAATATATGTAAAGTTTGTTTTAATCGATTTTTAGGCTTACTTGTCTGAAATATGCCAATATATGTATCTGAATTTTTTTTTCTATGTACACGTATATGTATGTTTAAGTGTGTCTGTAGTTGTGTGGTTTGCATGCTCATGTTCGCAAACACAGAAATTGCTATTAAAGTAAACTATCAACAAACAAATACAAAAAAAAAAATCAAATCCAGGTGAGGAACAAATGTTTTCTTTTTCTTTGTGTCTAAATATTTGCTTTTTTTTTTTTTGTCCTTTCATATCAAAATGAAATCAATCAATTTCTTCCATCTGCCTTAATCAGATGCAAAATACAGAAGAACACCAAAGACAAAAATTAAAACCTTCAACATGAATTGTCACACTTTATGTATTTTACATCATGTATTTTGAGAATGATACCATCACTGGTTACAGGTTTCCAGTGAATCATTCAGTGGCATACATGTACCACAAGGAATTTGATATAAAGACAGCTCTTATCCAACACTGAAAGTCCTGCAAACTCTCATCCAAACCATGAAGGATGTCTCCATGTATCACACACACACACCCATAAGCACAGCCAACTTCCAAACTGTAGCTGATCTTTTTAGTCATTTACCAAAAGGATCTTTAAAAACTGTGTGGAATCCTCCTTTCCTCCATTTCTCAACAACCATGATGGTTCTAAGCAATATTCGTAAAGTGAAAACATTTATCTTTGCTGTTAGCTCTCTGTTGGAGATCTACTTTATATTACTAACCAATAGGCTCCTGCTTTCAAGAAATTTTGTGACTGCTATGTTGTTTTCCTCAACATAACATAGGTACAGGCATGGCTGTGTGGTAAGATGTTTGCTTCCCAACCATATGGTTCTGGGTTCAGTCCCACTTCATAACACATTGAGCAAGTGCCTTCTACTACAGCCTCTGGCCAACCAAAGCTTTGTAGGTGGATTTGGTAGATGGAAACTGAAAAGAAGCCCATCATAGATGTGTGTGTCTTTATGTTTTTCACCCACCACTGCTTGACATCCAGTGTTGGTGTGTTTATGTTCCCATAACTTAGAGGTTCAATAAAAGGGAATGATAGAATAAGAACTAGGCTTTAAAAAAAAACAAGTACTGGGGTTGATTCTTTCAACTAAAATTTCTTCAAGGTGGTGCCCCAGTATGGCTGCAGTCAAATGACTGAAACAAGTACAAGAACAACACAGCTTTTAATTGTGTCTAGCACACAAGTATCTAGTCAGAGGTTCCAGTCAACATGCTCCATCCACCTTCATCTGGATTGGTGGCTTCCTCTCAGCTCACATTGCTACAGCATATCCTGATGAACTTCTCTCTGATTAGTAACACTATTGATTCTGGTGGTTTAGACAAAAGAAAGGCCACCCAAATAATGAAGTTTCTCCCAAACACACTCCAATTTCTGGCAAATAGACATGCTTTTCTACCACCACTACTACAACAGTGGTTTCTACACTTTGGAAGCTGGTAGGTCTCATACCACCTCTGCTCATACATTCGTGGCTCTAATCTCTCTTCTTTTCATCCCCCATACTGTGTCCACTTCTAGTCATGCCTCACAATAACCAATATACCTATTCCTTCTTACCTAGGATATTATCCCTCTGGTATTCCATCACTATGTGTGTTTTCCCTGCAACTGATGACTTGCAACAGCTCAAGAGGAATGTTTACAGCATTAATCTCACCAGTGTTAGAGGGTCTCTAAGGTCATGCATACAGTCCTTTTCCTCTGGACCATTAATGAAAAAACTCAACAGGAACAAAAACAGTTCATGGTAATGGTGTTTGAAAACACTGGTTTTATGAGTTTTCTTTTTGATGTTTATGTCTTTGATACTCATCAACACAAGATATACATATAAATACAGACATTTATACACATAGCAGTCAGCCAATTTGACCAGTTATGCTGACGACACAAAAATATTGAAGGCAGTTAGGAACCAAGAGGACATCATAAAACTGCAGAAAGATCCAAATGAAATATACAAATGGGTTAACAAAAATAACATGCTGTTCAATGCTATGAAACTTCAGGCACTCCACTATTGGTCCAACACCAGGCTAAAATCAAAATAAACTGGATCAAGAGGTAATATGATCCCAGAGTCACAGTCAGTGTATGGCCTGGAGGTTCACATGAGCAATGATGAAACATTCCATGTGCATATTACCAAGATGGCGACACTGTGCAGGTGAGTCGCTGGATGGATTCTGAGGATATTCAGAACCAGGAAAAGGGAGGCCCTGCTACTCCTATGGAGGACTTTCATTCTCAACCACTTGGACTACTAGCCCCAGAGAGTGTGAAACAAACTGTGGAACTTGAAGCAATCCAGCACCAATACACAAAAGGCTAACTTGATGCAAAAGATGCACTACTGGGAGAGGCTGAGTCTCTATTCCCTGGAGAGAAGATGAGAGATATATGCAGGGATATATATTTGGAAGATCTTGGAGGGTTTAGCTCCCAATTTTGGAATTGACAGCTATACCAATCCTTGAACTGGACGGCACTGCATCATACCAAAGATCCCATCTTCCTCATCTAAAATGACACAGTACTACAATAGTCTGAATTTCAAGGGCCTGCAATTGTTCAACATCCTTCCAGACAACCTTAGAGATCTACATGGTGTTGATGTGGAAGTTTCCAAGGAATGTCTGGACAGGTTTCTATCTGAGATACCAGATGAACCCACATTGCGGCAGAAGACGCAAAGAAGAGCATCTTCGTCCAACTCACTACTTCACCAAAAATAATATCGGAAACAACACCGAGTAACTACAGGTGGTGCACCAGCATGACCTCAGCCCTGGGCTGAAACCAGTAAAAGATACACATGTATATACATATACAACAAGCTTTTATGGAGTGTTTGTGTACCAGGTTCCACTCACAAGGTATTTGTCAATCAAAAGCCATGGCAGAAAACACCAGCCCATGGTACTGCCTAGTGGACTTGAACCCACAACCACATCATTGTGAACTGAACATCCTTGCAACACAGCCAAGCCTACACCTTTATTTAATACTGAGACTTAAATTACACTACAAACCTTTTACAATAAAAAAAACAAAGATTTTTTTTATGACTATCAGGTATCAACTAAGTTTATCTTGTCAAGTCTTTGTTATGAACTAAGCCAAGGGTTGAAAGTCACAAAAAAGTAAGAAACAAAATGGCACACTCCCGCTGCCCTGCCTCCAGCTTGTCATTCCCTGCAGTGCCACGCTTACAAGATGTAGAAGACAACAGGATCATATTAATGTCCACAGCATATCAAAAAACAATGCTGATACACACAGAAATATATTAGACAACATCCAAGAGAAAACCATTTAACTGATTTGTAAAGATTCAGACAACCTGTATGTGGTTGCAAACTTTGCTTGACAAACCTCTCTCAAATTGAACTCTTACTATCTTAAATAATGAGAAGTCACACTGAATAATGTAGCCTTAAGCTTACTTTTTAAAGTAGTGGTTCTCAACCATTTTTTTTTGTGGCCCCTTTGGTCCCTATTATACTCTTCTAGACCCTCATAATTTTTCAATATTTAAAAAAATCTTATTATATTACGGAGATGTACTTGCATAGCAAGTGACTTGATCAGAGATCATGTGCTGAAACAAAAACAATTGCAGCATAGAAGGTGTTTATAAGCCATTAAAAAACACACAAAAACCGTTAGATTCACTTCAACATTTAAATTTAATTTGCCAAAATATTTTCGTCACTTTGAGACCACGACCTGATCAGTGACAAAATTCTATGCTGCATCTCAAAGTGATGAAAATATTTTGGCAAATTAAATTTAAATGTTGAAGTGAATCTAACGGTTTTTATGTGTTTTTAAATGGCTTATAAAAACCTTCCACACTGCAATTGTCTTATATTTTTATAATTAAATTTTGTTAGGAATTACATAGAAGTAATTATTAAAATATTTTGTGTAGGAGTGGCTGTGTGGTAAGTAGCTTGCTTACCAACCACATGGTTCTGGGTTCAGTCCCACTGCGTGGCACCTTGGGCATGTGTCTTCTACTATAGCCTCAGGCCGACCAAAGCCTTGTGAGTGGATTTGGTAGACAGAAACAGAGAGAAGCCCATTGTATATATATATATTATATATATATATATATATATATATATAATGTGTGTGTGTGTATATATATGTGTGTGTGTGTGTGTGTGTACATATGTTTGTGTGTCTGTGTTTCTCTCCCCAACATCGCTTGACAACCGATGTTGATGTGTTTATGTCCCCATAACTTGGCAGTTCGGCAGCAGAGACCGATAGAATAAGTACTAGGCTTACAAAGAATAAGTCCTGGGGTCGATTTGCTCGACTAAAGGCAGTGCCCCAGCATGGCCACAGTCAAATGACTGAAACAAGTAAAAGAGTATTGTAGAAGTATAACCCGCTTATTTCAGATGAATTTTAACAAACTCTTATATGGACCCTTAAGGGTCATATGGACTCTTGTTGAGAACCTCTGTTTTAAAGGATAGATGAAGTAATCGTGGTTGGTATAGCTTTTATCATAGATATTGATCTTGATAAGGAGTGACATGCAGCTAAACAAAAACAAATCCTGTTTCCTCTCTGTCGCTTTGGCTGTGACTCTAATGGCATCTCCTCATATGAAATAGCAAACTACAGGACATCTTTACTCCAGTACACTCATTACCAACATCTCTCTCTCTCTCTCTCTACCTACCTACTATGTCTCCTGTTACAAATTTCCACTCAGCACTTTGCTCAAACTTTACTCCTCATAACCAAAGTCTGATGGAACTTTGTATTTTCACAACAAACTACACAGCTTCAAATGGAAAAAGTGACTTCTGATTTCACCAGTCTAAATGAAAAGAATAAAAATTATATGTAAATATGTATACCTGTGCATATGTACATATATGTGTGTGTATGCATCTATATATATATGTGTGTGTGTGTGTGTGTGTATCTCTCTATACATAAACGGCAGTTTGTCTGTCTGTGTGTCTGTCAGGTTGTACCCTCACCCTGACCACGGCTTTCAACCAATTCTGATGAAACTTGACACACACATAGCCCAATGTCATAATTCAAAACTAACACAGCAAAAATTTTGAAAAGCTCCCCTAGTTCTGAAAAAAATCGATAAATTCGACATGGGGTCGAGAATCTAAGCTTTTTATATGCAACACATTTTCTGTCGGGAGACAGCTAGGAACATCGTATACATAGAAGTATTCGAGTGAAGAGAAGACATTGCCTTCATTCCCTAGAGGGAAAGAACTAGATTGGGATTAGTCATTGCCTACTAGGGGCTCTTACATACCCGGGCAACGCCGGGCTATGCTGCTAGTATATATATAAAATACAAAATGGGACAAGAATGCAAAACATCCAGATATATGATACAAAGAAACCAAGGACGGGTCATTCGAAGTTTTCTTTCCTCAGTTGAGTACCAGATTATCTTCGCAATTTCTGCTGATTATACTCAAGATTGCTCCAATTTGGCCAGCCCCATTCGCTGCTTTCTTCCAAGAAAAGAAAGCAGCGAATGTATACAAAAACAAGGATGGAAAAAAACAGACAATGTTGCACAAATACAATAAAAATAATAACAGGACATAACAACAGGTGTCATTTGAGTAAAGACGAATTAAATCAAGCTGGTGTGTGTGGAAATAAAGCCTTACGGCAGAGATACAAGATTTTACAGGCACACACACACACACACACATATATATACAGCTATTATTTCTCTCCCTCTGTACACATACACACACCCACATCATTTGTTTGAAGCTGATTATTCACTGCATTGCTACATAGTTTCTCTTTATAAGCAGTCCTTCAGACAACATTGTTTTTAAAATCGGAAGGATTACTTACAGTGAGGAACTCTGAGTATTTCATGAAAAAGTGGATCAACAGTCTTGAGTGAATAAATGAACTGACTTCTCCTTTGAATAGAGTTTATTTGTATAGGTAATATAGCATGTGAGTTTTGTGTGTGTGTATGGTGAAAACATGGCCAAGTGGTTAGAGTGTTACACTCCTGATCACAGTTTCAATTCCAAGACTGGGTGTTGCATTGTGTTCTTGAGCAAACTACTTCATTTCACATTGCTCTGCAATCATTTCAACATTTGACTTGTGGCACATTTGTGCCCCCATACAGGCAACATCAGTTTGATAGAGGGAGTGAGCTTAAGTGAACACAAACATTTCATCACTATAAAAAAAAACCCCATCTGTGTGGTCGTTCAGCAAGAAATTGCATAACCCTCATCCATCATCTAACAACGGGAGTGTTCATGATATATTATGATGTTATCACAACTGTACGGAGGGTTAAGGTGTGAAAGATAGTGTTATTTATATTGGAGTAATACCATGAGAACTTTTTGAAGATCACTAATGTTCAAAAGGGAATGCTGGGAATATAACCAAACCAAAATGTACTGGCTCAGATTGTCTGGAGAGAATTCTAGCTGTCTGTTGAGCTCACAGGCCCATTAAGGTTGGAACTTCTCCCAGGTTCTCTGGCATTTAAGCAAATGAATACATTCCCCTCTTGAATGGAAACACTAGATCATTGCAGAGTTAAACCCATCCCAGCTGCTGCTTGTTCTTATTTTCAGCTGAGTGGACTGAATCAATGAGAAATGAAGCTCGTTATTTAAAGATACAAAATGCAGCTTAGCTTAAGGATTGAACTCGTAACTTAATAATTATGAACATGATACTTTACTACTTGTTCAAAGCTGGTGATTTCCTTTGCTGCTACTCCAGAGTTTCTCTGTGTGTGTGTTCTTACAGACATCTGAAAGAATGTGTCTGCCATCCTGAGAAATGACAATGTGAATTGTCGACTGTGAATGATTATAAACTAACTTTACAACATGCATTGATCAATCTATGTATGTATCTGTCTAAATGGCTGTGTGGTAAGAAACTTGATTCTCAACCACATGGGTCTGGGTTCAGTCCCACTGCATGGAATCTTGGGCGAGTGTCTTCTACTATAGCCTTGGGCCAACCACAGCCTTGTGAGTGGATTTGGTAGATGGAAACTGAAAGAAGGCTATCATATATATGTTTGTGTGTTAGTGTTTGTCCTCCCACCATCATTTGACAACTGTTGTTGGTGTGTTTATGTCCCTGTAACTTAGCGGTTCGGCAAAAGAGACTCACAGAATAAGTACTAGGCTTACAGAGAGTCAATTTGTTCACCTAAAGGTGATGCTCCAGCATGGCCGCAGTCAAATGACTGAAACAAGTAAAAGAATAAAAGAATATATATAAATAGAGAGACAGAGAGAGATCCATGCACATACTTATGCATGAGTGCAAACATCTGCATAGACACACTGTCACACCACCCAAACAAGCATTCACACATATGCATGCACACACGTGTTTGCTATGCTTAGTCAATGCTATTCATTAAACATTACCATAATCAGTTCAAGGCTGAAACTCTACAAGAGGAGAGAAACAGAACTGAAGAAATGAAAACATTCTCATTGAATAACATAACACTGTCTGCTGGTTCTGGTAAATTATATTTCTCAAGAAATCGGCCATATGGAAGTTCACACACGACACTGTTTTGTATGCTTGAAGTCTTCATTGATTGCATTGAAAAGTCTTTGGGAAATATTTTAGATGTTTGACCTAGATTGTAATTATCTGGACCCAATCATATGAAATGGGGAGTGGTTTCCTACATACTTTTGCAACACCTTTTTTGCTATATACATAAAATTTTTCATTCTGTTGTCTTAATTCATCTGGAATTTTCTTTCATTCTTACTTTGTTTTGTTGAATGTTATTAATCTAATTATATGTCTGTCTATTTCTGGATGGGTGTGAGTGTATATATAAGCATCCATTTAATAAAGCAACACAAATATCCATGTGTGTGTGAGTGTATTCTTTTACTTGTTTCAGTCATTTGACTGCGGTTATGCTGGAGCACCACCTTTAGCCGAGCAAATCGGCCCCAGTAATTATTCTTTGTAAGCCTAGTACTTATTCTATCAATCTCTTTGGCCGAACTACTAAGTTACAAGGGAGTAAACAGACTGATAGATCAAGTAGCAGACTTAGAAATAGGTACTGGGTTCAATTTTAGGGAGGTGTTCCAGCATGGCCGCAGTCTAATGACTGAAACTAGTAAAAAGAATAAATAAACAGGCGCAAGAGTGGCTGTGTGGTAAGTAGCTTACTTACCAACCACATGGTTGCGGGTTTAGTCCCACTGCGTGGCACCTTGGGCAAGTGTCTTTTACTATAGCCTCGGGCCGACCAAACCCTTGTGAGTGGATTTGGTAGATGGAAAATGAAAGAAGCCCGTCGTATATATGTACATATATATATATGTATGTGTGTATATATGTTTGTGTGTCTATGTGTCTCCCACAACATCGCTTGACAACCGATGGTGGTGTGTTTATGTCCCCGTAACTTAGCGGTTCGGCAAAAGATACCGATAGAATAAGTACTAGGCTTCCAAAGAATAAGTCCTGAGGTCGATTTGCTCGTCTAAAGGCGGTGCTCCAGCATGGCCGCAGTCAAATGATTGAAACAAGTAAAATAGAGTAAAAGAGTAAAGAGTAAAATATACAGAATATTAATTAACTCAGTTTAATCTTAGCGGTTACTCACATAAAATGAAGTTTTATTTGGAAAATAAATGTCTGAGCTCAGTTTTGTACCGGAGGTGAAGGACAGTCATTACGTAAAGACACAACATTGCCATAAATTGTATTTCATCCTGGTTTTGTAAATACTTAAAAAAAATATATAAACGTGAAGTTGGGTGACGGGGTAAGGTGAGTATTGTTGGAGCTGACGCTACGTCATTGGAATCCAGTGGAATCTCTGACCAGAATCAGACAATAACCATAGTCATTCTAACTCTTGTTGAAGTGACGTTTGCAGAAATACAAGTATGACGGAACCTAATAATGCCAGGCGTAAATCTGTAACTAAGCCTAAATGGCATAAAAGAATGAAGAAGTTCCTTTATAACCCGGACAAGAACACGATTATGGGGCGGACTTGCCATAATTGGGGTGAGTCGACCGTTGCTAAAACATTAACTCTATATAACAGTTGATCTACATTTATAGTTAACTTGTACAGAGTCCTTTTCGGATTTCTGGTTTCCTTGGTCTTAATTTCAAGAATTTTCACACGCACACACATACATGAGACATCACATGGTTGCTTTTCTCAGTTTTATGTAAAATGAGAAGAAAATAATCACAAGGGGACATTGTGTGTGTGTGTGTGTGTGTGTGTGTGTGTGTGTGTGTGTGTGTGTGTGTGTGTGTGTGTGTGTGTGTGTGTGTCGAAGAGTCAGTGAATGGTGATTGAGATGGTTTTTCAGAATAATCATGCACAGAAGGAAAAACTTGCATTACTTCAGAAACTCCGATTTAGAAATAAAGTATCGAAAAGATGATAGAATCATGCACGAAAAAGAATTTGTGAATATTCTGGTACTCAAATATAAATGCCGTGTGTGTGTATATATATATATATATATATATATATATATATTATATATATATATATTGCCAACGCACGAAACTCTCGGACCTTTAGCCACTCTGTTACTTCTGTTAAATATTAACATATATATATATATTTTTTTTTTTTCCCACCTTGTTTCACATTTATGTGTTTACTCCGGTATATATATATATATATATAATTGTTACAGCACTTTCGTGGTGTACCTTATCGCTTAGATCACCTATGAACTAAATCCCCATACTTTATATATTTATATTGTGGTCGAATGTAATGTTTGTATATTTTACATTTTATTATACAAATGCAACAATTGAATCAAAATACATGCCGAACTCCGAACTTTTAAAATTTATTATAATCCTTGATAAATTATTATGTAAATCAAAACGTTAAACGCCATGGTTGCGTCTATGTTTACAAAACAACGTTTAAATTCCTTGAAAGTCGTTAAGTGAGAATTTGAGTTTTTTGTGCAACGCAAATATAATAATGAAATTATTGTATACAGTTATTATTAACTACTAGCGGCTTTTAAGCTAGTATAAAGCTTTTAAGCTACTGACCCCGAATGGGAAGATCTGGAAACAGATCTCAAGTTTGTTTTGGAGAATTGCTTCCTCCAGAGTCATATCCCAAAGATGATCGTATTCGTCGCAAAAAAAAAAATCAACTAAAAAAATCGCCGAAAATAATCGCTGAATTTTGCAATTAATTTCAATTTTCCTAAAATTTATTTCCAAGTTATAAAAATAGTTATCGTACAAAAAGATTCGTCGCAAAAAAAATCATGTAAAAAAAATCGCCGGAAACAATCGCAATAATGAAAACTTGGAAAACCAAAATTTCTGGATTATAGGTCCAGATTCGGCCCGGAATGTTTTTAATTTACTCACGGGGCCGGCCTGATTCCAAAATGGTATGATATATTGGGTTACGGCCTTTAAGAGTAAAGTTGAAAAAGTGCGACACACTAACATGCGCATTTATTATATTAGAAGACATTGTAAGATGATTTAAATCAAATATTTTTCCTAGTTACTTTGCTCAAATATTTTTATTCAGTTCTCACCGACAAAAAATAAAATAAAATGGTTTAAAATGAGATAATTTTATTGCTTTACTCCTCTAAGAATCGCTACATGTACTACCACTTAACACTGTAATCTGAAGATATGAACTATAGTTACAATAAAGGGTGGAGGAACTTTTTAATGAAAGGAAACTCAATTTAAACCTGAAGAATTGGAACTTACGTTCATTGGTTTTCGTTACTATCATATCGTTTATTACTACTAGCATACCCGTGTCGTCAAAAATGCCGATGGTTTTATTAATGATAGAAAATGGTGCATTAACACAATGGGAAAAACCATTGATAAATGTCAGCAGTCTAGTAAACATATGTACATATACACAATTGAAAAACTGAAATAATCAGATACGATTGCACTGTCTCGTTTTAAAATATTCTCCACCTGTGTGTGTGTATGTATGTATGCACACACACATACACATATACATACATACGTAGAAGCATGCATACATACATACATGCATACATTGTTTACCCATCCATCTTCGGCTTTTGTTATTTTTTTGTAAATTCTCACACAATACGTGCGCGCGCGTATGACGGGGATAAAGAATACGCACCCGTTTTCGGCGTAACCCTAACTCTAAACACCGGGTGTGCGTATTCTTTACCATCGCCTATGTACACACACACACACACACACATATTTTAGGCTGTTTCCCATAGACTGTCGTATTTGAAAGATAACAATAAAATGTTTCAAAAAGTGTTAGAGAACTGATTTATTTAATCAAAGTATGATCCATGTTCATTTATGACGTTTACCCAACGTTTCTCTGTCATGTATTCCATCTTTAATAAGAAAAAAATCATCGTTTACTGTGCTAGACTGTCCGAATGCTTCAAATACCTCTTCTGTATTTAAGAATGTTTTGTCGCTTATGAAAAGCTCAGTTTTGCTTAAGTGCTGATCAGTAGGAGATATATCAGGGGAATTGGGAGAATGTTGCAAAATTTCATAATTCATGCTTTGTAACTTTTGGACCGTAGCCTGAGGAGTGTGAGGACATACATTGTTGTGGAACAAAATCGGGCCATCTCTATAGACTAGTCTGGGTTGCTTCTTTTTCAAATTCTCATGCATACAATCAATTTCCTGGCAATACGATGTTGCTGTTACCGTTTTTCCTTGTTGCAAAAATGAATAATCAATAACTCCCTTCTCAGACCACCATACAGTGGCCACTAACGTTTTAGGAGGCAATGATGGGTTTGGGTAGTCCTGCATCTAGTCACTGTCCTGTTTTCCTGCTGTTGTCAAAGAGTATCCATTTTTCATCACAAGTAATGATTTGATGCAGAAATGGTCTTTTTCCAGTCGAGAAAGCAATAAGGAGCACACTTCTGGGCGACTTTTTTTTTAATCTCGTTTAGTTGATGTGGAACAAACCTATCTGGTTTCTTGACTTTTCCAATTTTTTACAGGTGTCCAAAATCAGTTGTGCAAGATGTTTGGAGTTCTGATGAAAGTTTTCGAACCTTTGTTCTCGGATTTTGTTCAACCAAAGCATTTAATCCACCATGCTGAATAATTTCTTTTGGCCTACCCCTTGGTTTATTTTCAAGGCTATCATCTCCTGAACGAGAGCTTTGGAACCATCTCTGAACAGTTTTGATGTCAACAAAACCATTACCAAAGGTCTGCTTTATATTCCGTAGAGCTTCTGCGGCAGAGTGACCCAGTTTGTACTCATACGAGAAAATCACTCAACATAGTTTGGTTATTATCATTTTCATAAGGTCTGTAGGTACGAGTCAAGATTAAATGCAAGGTATACATAACTGAGTTTTTAGATGACTGAAATAACAAGTAATTAAAAATGTGACATTTCATGTGAACCAACCTAATATGTGTGTGTGTGTGTAGAAGCATAAATAATACATATATACGTACAAATGGTCGTTTTTCAGTTTCCATCCACCTTATCTACTCATAAGCTTTTGGCAACCCTACAATATAGCAGAGTGTGTGAATGTGTGCGCACGCGTATGTTTGTTGGCATTTTTTTTTATATCGCTGAAATCAGTAAGATATGGTATACTTACTTAGAAAAGGAAATACGAGCTTGTATCAGAAAGAGCAAACATGGAAATATGAACTAAAACGAAAGAAAAAAATGAAGGTATATATTTATATATATATATACACATAAAGTGAGAGAGGGGATATATATATATATATATATATATATATATATAATATATATATATATATCTATATATATAAAACTCTAGTTGTGTGAGTGTCTGTCCCCTTCGATTTAGATTCCTAACTCCTCCCACATTTTGCGGTGCAGTTTAACCAAATTCGGGTATCTTATAGTCGTGATTCATATCGAGCCCGTCTGACTATTAGCGCGCGTCAACGATGAGTCTACGATTTTAAAAATAATTTAACATCATTTTTTATTCCATTTTAATGCATAAAATGCATCGTGTGTCGATAGCGGCGGAGTTGGCGTCCACGCTCATAGCTGCACCTGTTTGCTTCTCCCCCTTCCCTCCCTCGTGAAGCTGTGGGGAAGGGAGTGTAAAGAAATCAACGTCGTAATGCGTTGTTAAGGAAACCAGCGTTCTTTTAGAACAACGACTTCATGGCTTGAAGACACTGAGTCAACGATTAAAAAAAAAAATTATCATCATTTTTTATTCCATTTTTAATGCATTTTTTTGCTATAACTCTCTAAAAATGCTTATATAGTTATTTCCCTTACAAACCCGAGCAACGCCGGGCAATACTGCTAGTATATATATATAAAACTGTAGTTGTGTGAGTGTCTGTCCCCTTCGATTTAGATTCCTAACTACTCCCACATTTTGCGGTGCAGTTTAACCAAATTCGGGTATCTTATAGTCGTGATTCATATCGAGCCCGTCTGGCTATTAGCGCGCGTCTACGATGAGTCTACGATTTTAAAAATAATTTAACATTATTTTTTATTCCATTTTAATGCATAATTTTTCGTGTGTCGATGGCGGCGGAGTTGGCGTCCACGCTCAAACACCTGCACCTGGGTTGCTTCTCCCCCTTCTTCCCTCCCTCGTGAAGCTGTGGGGAAGGGAGTGTAAGGAAATCAACGTCGTAATGCGTTGTCAAGGAGACCAGCGTTCTTTTAGAACAACGACTTCATGGCTTGAAGACACCAAAACAGAAATGGCTACGAAAGCCCGAATTGGCGTCTATAAGGGAAGTAACTCTCTAAAAATGCTTATATAGTTATTTCCCTTACAAACCCGAGCAACGCCGGGCGATACTGCTAGTATATATATATATATATATATATATATATATATATAAAACTGTAGTTGTGTGAGTGTCTGTCTCCTACGATTTAGATTCCTAACTCCTCCCACATTTTGCGGTGCAGTTTAACCAAATTCGGGTATCTTATAGTCGTGATTAATATCGAGCCCGTCTGGCTATTAGCGCGCGTCTACGATGAGTCTACGATTTTAAAAATAATTTAACATAATTTTTTATTCCATTTTAATGCATAATTTTTCGTGTGTCGATGGCGGCGGAGTTGGCGTCCACGCTCAAACACCTGCACCTGTGTTTGCTTCGCCCCCTTCTTCCCTCCCTCGTGAAGCTGTGGGGAAGGGAGTTTAAGGAAATCAACGTCGTAATGCGTTGTCAAGGAGACCAGCGTTCTTTTAGAACAACGACTTCATGGCTTGAAGACACCAAAACAAAAATGGCTAAGAAAGCCCGAATTGGCATCTATAAGGGAAGTAACTCTCTAAAAATGCTTATATAGTTATTTCCTTTACAAACCCGAGCAACGCCGGGCGATACTGCTAGTATATATATATATATATCATCATCATCATCATCATCGTCATTTAGCGTCCGCTTTCCATGCTAGCATGGGTTGGACGGGTCAACTGGGGTCTGTGAAGCTGGAAGGCTTCGTCAGGCCCAGTCAGATCTGGCAGTGTTTCTACGGCTGGATGCCCTTCCTAACGCCAACCACTCCGCGAGTGTAGTATATATATATATATATTATATTTTGTGAAATTTGATTTAGTATTAACATGTTGTGATTCATGTATTCACCTGAAGAAAACGTTTTTTTCTGATGATGTAATGTCTGGAAACAGCTGTAGTGGATTGACACATTATTCATCTGTCTTTATTTATTTATTATTCACCTCATTCGGGACCAGCTTCTTCTGTAGATCCGAAGTATATTATGGACCATACATCTAGTGCAATAGATGTTTTCTGATTAGCCTCAGGGCTCACGATATGCTCAATCAGGTATAGTTAATCGTATACATAACCTGGATATCATTCTGCCTGTACTTCGGTACCCGCATATGTATTCGTCTATTTTTGTTGTATACGCATTTTACTTTTCAACCCTACTCGGTGCCTTACTATGTAAGTCCCAGATTCACTCGAATCTTGATCTGTGTGTGTGTTGGACTCTCTCGTCCAAGACGACCGATGAGCGTTCAGCTTTTGCCGAATGACCCGCGCAAATGATTTGTTTATAGTGATCAAATGTTCGTGTCGCCCATTAGTTCACTCTCTCCATCAAATCGACGTTGTCTGAGCGAGTGCACTGTGTCACGCAGCAGATGTCGAAGTGATCGCACAGCAACGTGTGATGAAGTGTTTTACTCATGAACACAACGCACCATCCGATCTAGGATTTGAAATCATGATCGCTAGATCGTGAGTGCAACACCCTAACCACTCAGCCATGCACCCTCACACACATGCTCATTCATATTACATCTATATATATATATATATATATGTTATGTGAACAATTATATTTTGAAAACTAAAGTGATTAGTATTTAATTTTATATATCTATAATTGAAATAATATGGAGTCAACAAGAAGGAGTATGGTTGGACATTTATTTTCTATCACTACAATTGTTTCTACACAACGTAGTTCTCCAGGCGTACAGGTACTTAATTATGCAAGCGTTTCCCTGCATGCCTGGAGAACTATGTTGCGTGGAAACAATTGTAGTTATTTCAATTTGATGGTCAAACGCAAAGCTGGAAGTACGTATAATACTTACTACTGGATTGCACAGGGTGAAACCTGAAGGTGGACGAGCTTTATATTGGGATCTTTTCGGTTTGAACGGCAGTTTTTTTAAATAATTTCCACGTAACTAAACACTTTTAAACTTCGTATACTGGTAGAATGTGTTTATAAAACATCTTTTTCTCTTGGCTTTATTGAGAAAATTCTATAGTTTGTAAGATATTTGTTGTTTTTTTTTCTTCAATTTCTGCAATTTCAACCAATCAATGACGTCTATTGAGGTGAAAACATTCTGTGCCGTATGAATATGTCCCTCGTTTAAGAAACAGATTGGGTTTATTTACATTTCTGAAGAAAAAAGATACCCTTCCGCCCACCCCTAAACCTAACCCTAAAACAGATTGAAATGCAATAGATTGATACTAGGGTCATTATTATGGGTGACAATTTCATATGACACCGCTAGAAAATACTGCCGTTCAAACCGAAAAGATCATGGGTCTCTACGCCCACATTCTTATTTGAAACTCCTAGTGAAGTCCCATATGAGAAAGAAAGAAAAAAATTTAATCCTAGCTCGTATAGTTTTAGTAAATCCACAGTAACAGCACCATTTTCCCGTCCGTTACTTTACTACCGTCCATGCTTTCTCGGTAAATTAAATATTCGTTGTTGGGTATAGTGTGTTCGAACGGTGTATTTGTATAATATATAACATCGTTAGAATTCATTATACGTGTAAAGTGCCTGTGGACGTGACATAATGAGGTAGTTTTCATTCTTTTCATGGAATTTTGGGATGTCAGTGTTGTCACTTTCGGGGCGATTTTTTAGGACATCTTACTTTTACTTTTTTTACGACTGTATACAGCATGTTAACCGTTTTGCTATCATTTGCTTATTAGGACTTCACGTACAGAGATAAATCATAATAGGCTTCATCATTCTAGAGTCAATGATTCCAGATAACATTCTCTTTCGTTTCGTTGATAAGTTATTATGATTAGTGTCGAGTTTCATTTTATGATCACGGATCAAAAAATAAAAGATCGCTGACATTGTCGGGGGAAATAGGGTTTTATATAGTTGTTTACATGTGCATGTGCTTCGGAGTGTAATTGGGAAGAAATGAAAATGACAAGTAAAAAGTTAACGAGGGAACACCGAAAACCATTTTAGTTCGACCATTGTGGAAACCTATGTAAGGTGATCTATAAAGTTTCAACTTTAAAATGCGTTTGGTATGTTGTGAAAAGAATGAAGAAATATTCAGAAATAAGTTTTTATGCTTCACTTTCGAGCGTTGATTAATCTCATTATTTTAATGCTAGTGTGCAACTACTGTCAAAACTGACAATAATTATTTCTGACATATTCTTCAGATTGATTTTTCTTACAAGTTATAAAATTCTGACGTTTTTGTTTTTTTTTTTTAAATATGTGTTTTCATGCTGTCATTTATTAAGTTTATGAGAAAATTGTTTTACTTGAAATTATTTTAGGTGTATTACATACGGAGAAACAGAACAAACATGGTCTTCGACATCGTTGAAGTATATACATAGATATAGACAGATATACTTTTCAGGTGTGGGACATGATTCGGTTTCTTTATTATTCTGCTTCTATTAATCTCTCTTATTCTCTCAGACATAGTCATTTAACAGAATTCTAATGAGCGTGCTGGCTTGCTTCAGTAGGTTCCGTTGAACATTTTGGTGTGCGACCAATTGAAGCACTTCGTGCTTCGTTGCTAGTTTTTTACTTTATTTTCTCTTCTCTTTTTCTTTATTGTTTGCTTTGTCCTTCTTTTGTAGAAACTTCTATTATGGAAGAATCATGACTATTATTTAGGATTTATATTTCAACTAGCAGTATCGCCCGGCGTTGCTCGGGTTTGTAAGGGAAATAACTATATAAGCATTTTTAGAGAGTTATAGCAAAAAAATGCATTAAAAATGGGAAAAAAATTATGGTAAATTTTTTTTTAAATCGTTGACTCATCGTAGACATTTTTAGAGAGTTACTTCCCTTATATAATAGCGAAAAAATGCATCAAAATGGAAAAAATGATGGTAAATTTTTTTTTAAAAAGGAAACTCATCGTAGACGCGCGCTAATACCCAGAAGGGCTCGATATGAATCACGACTATAAGATACCCGGTTTGGGTTAAACTGCACCGCAAAATGTGGGAGTAGTTAGGAATCTAAATCGTAGGAGACAGACACACAACTTCACTTTTATATATAAAGACTAGCAGTATCGCCCGGCGTTGCTCGGGTTTGTAAGGGAAATAACTATATAAGCATTTTTAGAGAGTTATGGCAAAAAAATGCATTAAAAATGGAATAAAAAAATGATGAAAATTTTTTTTTTAAATCGTTGACTCAGTGTCTTCAAGCCATGAAGTCGTTGTTCTAAAAGAACGCTGGTCTCCTTGACAACGCATTACGACGTTGATTTCCTTACACTCCCTTCCCCACAGCTTCACGGGGGAGGGAAGAAGGGGGAGAAGCAAACAGGTGCAGGTGTGACCGTGGACGCCAACTCCGCCGCCATCGACACACGAAATATTATGCATTAAAATGGAATAAAAAATGATGTTAAATTATTTTTAAAATCGTAGACTCATCGTTGACGCGCGCTAATACTCAGACGGGCTCGATATGACTCGCGACTATAAGATACCCGAATTTGGTTAATCTGCACCGCAAAATGTGGGAGGAGTTAGGAATCTAAATCGTAGGAGACAGACACTCACACAACTACAGTTTTATCTTATAGTCGGGATTAATATCGAGCCCGTCTGGCTATTAGCGCGCGTCTACGATGAGTTTACGATTTTAAAAATAATTTAACATAATTTTTTATTCCATTTTAATGCATAATTTTTCGTGTGTCGATGGCGGCGGAGTTGGCGTCCACGCTCAAACACCTGCACCTGTGTTTGCTTCTCCCTCGTGAAGCTGTGGGGAAGGGAGTGTAAGGAAATCAACGTCGTAATGCGTTGTCAAGGAGACCAGCGTTCTTTTAGAACAACGACTTCATGGCTTGAAGACACCAAAACAGAAATGGCTAAGAAAGCCCATGCTTATATAGTTATTTCCCTTACAAACCTGAGCAACGCCGGGTGATACTGCTAGTAGATATATAAAACTCTAGTTGTGTGAGTGTGTCCCCTTCGATTTAGATTCCTAACTCCTCCCACATTTTGCGGTGCAGTTTAACCAAATTCGGGTATCTTATAGTCGTGATTCATATCGAGCCCGTCTGGCTATTAGCGCGCGTCATCGATGAGTCTACGATTTTAAATTTTAAATTGTAGACTCATCATAGACGCGCGCTAATACCCAGAAGGACTCGATATGAATCACGACTATAAGATACCTGCTTTTGGTTACACTGCACCGCAAAATGTGGGAGTAGTTAGGAATCTAAATCGTAGAAGACAGACACACAACTTCACTTTTATATATAAAGACTAGCAGTATCGCCCGGCATTGCTCAGTTTTGTAAGGGAAATAACTATATAAGCATTTTTAGAGATGTAAAGTATAATAGCCATCTCAATATGTCTAACCACAAAGGGGGGTGTTACTGTAGCTTTTTACGTTCTGAGATTTAATAATACATTTTTAGAGAGTTACTTCCCTTATATAATAGCAACGAAATGCATTTAAAATGGGAAAAAATGATGATAAAATTTTTTTTTAAATCGTAGACTCATCGTAGACGCACGCTAATACCCAGAAGGCTCGATATGAATCACGACTATAAGATACCTGCTTTTGGTTACACTGCACCGCAAAATGTGGGAGTAGTTAGGAATCTAAATCGTAGGAGACAGACACACAACTTCACTTTTATATATAAAGACTAGCAGTATTGCCCGGCGTTGCTCGGGTTTGTAAGGGAAATAACTATATAAGCATTTTTAGAGATGTTAAGTATAATAGCCATCTCAATATGGCTAACCACAAAGGGGGGGTGTTACTGTAGCTTTTTACGTTCTGAGATTTAATAATACATTTTTAGAGAGTTTACTTCCCTTATATAATAGCGAAGAAATGCATTTAAAATGGGAAAAAATGATGATAAAATTTTTTTTAAATCGTAGACTCATCGTAGACGCGCGCTAATACCCAGAAGGGCTCGATATGAATCACCGCTTTTGGTTACACTGCACCGCAAAATGTGGGAGTAGTTAGGAATCTAAATCGTAGGAGACAGACACACAACTTCAATTTTATATATAAAGAAGAAGATATGGTTTTGTATTATCCATATATCATATACATATGTGTTATATATCTTCTTTATATATAAAAGTGAGGTTGTGTGCTGTCTGTCTCCTACGATTTAGATTCCTAACTACTCCCACATTTTGCGGTGCAGTTTAACCAAAACCGGGTATCTTATAGTCGTGATTCATATCGAGCCCTTCTGGGTATTAGCGCGCGTCTACGATGAGTCTACGATTTAAAAAAAAATTTACCATCAATTTTCCCCATTTTTAATGCATTTTTGGCATATATAAGGGAAGTAACTCTCTAAAAATTTATTATTAAATCTTAGAGCGTAAAAAGCTACAGTAACCCCCCCCTCTTTGGGGTTAGCCATATTGAGATGGCTATTATACTTTACATCTCTAAAAATGCTTATATAATTATTTCCCTTACAAACCCGTGCAACGCCGGGCGATACTGCTAGTATGTAATAAAATTAACTGATTATAAATAATGTTATATAATTCTTAACCCTTCGCCTTTTCTGTGTAAACAAGATATATTTTCCTGTCATTCATGCATCATATATGAAACACATTTCTATTTATATTCGACCACCAGTGTAACTTGGGACTAATGAAAGGAAAGCTCTGCATTACTCTGTACATATAAAACAAGGGGTAGCTGAAGGAGAAACATATACAAATGCTTTAGTCAAGTAAACAGTTAAACAGCCATTACAAACGCACAAGTTTAGCCTGAGCAAGTTACTAGGTGTCAAGAGCAGTGATTGTAGTGAAATTTTCTTTCTTGTTTTTTACCCTCACAAATACCAGTTGTAAGTTGGAAAAGGTACTGAGTATTTGCAGCTATTCATCACTTCTACCTTGTGCAATTAGGCTGATGAGATATTGCTCAAGTATTGTGCATTGTGACGTACTCTGAAAGTTTCCATGACCATTGCAAACCAAGAACACCCTTTCTTTCTAGAGTAACTTACATTGGTTCTACTGAAGCCTCAGGATTTGAACATTAATGGAACTTTAATGTAGGTCAACTGAAGTTAGATGAGGTGGTTGGTTGCAGTCGTCATCGTCATCATCATCGTTTAACGTTCTCCTTCTTTTTTGACATGGATTGGACTGTTTGACAGGATCCTGCGCCATACTTGCGTCTATTTTGGCATAGTTGGATGCAAGGAAAAGAGAGAGACAGCAAGAGCAGGAGAAGGATGGCATCAAGTACCATGATACATTTGCAAGGAACAGGGATCAGGGCATAGATGGGATGGTAGAGTAAGGAACTGGGAGATGAACGGTGACAGGTGTTGGCAGGTATTGCCAAGATGTCATGAATCAGGAGTGGGGGTGGGGGATGCTGTGACTGGTGAGAATCTGGGTATATAGAGGGGGATGGGATGGCGAAAGCAATACTACAGTGAGCAGGGTAGTGAGGAGTGGATTGGGGTATGGGTGTAGGAAATGCTGTGACTGGTGAAAATCTGGGTATGTAGAGGGAGGATGGGAGGAAGCAACGATACAGTCAGCAGGGTAGCAAAGACTGGATTGAGGAGTGGAAGATAATCATAGTGTATGAAGAGGAAATGTGAGGAACAGAAGAGAAATATTTTGGGAAGGGGTGGGGATGTAGATAGGTTTGTAGAGTAGGGTGAATGAAAGTTTTATTGTTACATGTGGGTGGGACACAAGGCTTCTAGAACTTAGATTCACAGACATGGGCAGTTCTTCTCTAGAACTTCATATCGCCAGATATCCCATGTCTTCCTGGGTCTCCCATTTCCATAGGTGCCATCCACTTTCAGTGATCGGCACTTCTTTATACAAGCTGTCTTCATTCATATGCATCACATATCCAAACCAATGTAGTCTCCTCTCTTGAATGCTGCATTTGATTCCTCTTATACCCAAATTTTTTCAACATGTTTGCGCTTTGTCGTTCATGCACATTGACACTGCACATCCAGCGGAGCACACTGCCTTCATTTCTTTCTAGTATACGCGTGTCCTCTGCCCCCAGAGCCCATAGAGTATAGTTGTTCATACACAAGCATCATACATTCTACCTTTCTCTCTGAGAGAGAGTCCTTTTGCTACCAACAAACGTAGTAGCTCTCTGAACTTTCTCCATTCAATTTGTATTCAAGAAACAGTACTTTCAGCACATCCACCCCATTGCTAATTTGGTCACCTAGGTGACAGAAACTATCTTCTACTTCGAGAAAGCCTCCTAGGCATTTGAGAGAGTCTAAGTCCTGTGTGCTCTTACTGCTTATTGTTCATGCACATCTGCCACACACAAAAGTGACCTTACCTGTTAATCTACCAGCCATTCCACTGCATCACTTATGTGTCCATAGCTTACATTTGGTGCAGCACATGGAATTACTTCCTACTCCTTTCCTACAAACTGAGCAAGGCCTGATGGAGTTTTATCTGCTTTCTTGCTAACAAGTGTTGCAAAACAACCTTCATTTAGTTTGTAAGACAAACTGTAAATACACCTTCAATCCATGGAGAATACAATATCTAAATGAGGTTAGTTAGCACACTGTTGCAGTTTTTACATTTCTTTTGACTAAACATAAAAACCTATATATTTTTATATGAAGGTGGTAAATAGAATGTTGTAGCAATGATACCTTTCTGAAGGCCATTGTGGCATAACTGAAGTGGAATGGCCTTTGCAGAAAATGAAAGTTACAGTTAAGGTTGGCTTAGAGTCTACATCTTGTTCTCCTTGATCATAGTGTATGTGTATTTCTTATATTGGCACAAAGTTATAAATTTATGAGAGAGAAATATAAAGGATTAAATTGACCCTAGATTGAACCAAAGAAGAACTGATGTTTCCTGCAAATTAGGGAAGTGTCCCAAAGCTTAAATCTAAAATTATTTAAAAGAAATTTCCCATTGGACAGAGTTTAAGAATAATAAGCACCTTCCCTGTACAGTTCTATATTTAAGAGATGAGGAATTATTTACATTTGACATATATTTGTCCTCATCCTGTTTGTTGTTAACGCAACGTTTTGGCTGATGTATCCTCCAGCCTTCTTCAGGTGTCTTGGGGAAATTTCAAACCTGGGTTCTCATTCCTATGGTATTTTTCGACATCAACAACAACAACAACAATAATAACAACAACATCAAAAAATACCTTAGGAATGAGAACCCAGGTTCGAAATTTTCCCAAGACACCTGAAGAAGGCTGGAGGGTATATCAGCTGAAATGTTTTGTTAACAACAAACAAGATGAGGACAAATATCTGTCAAATGTAAATAATGTACCTTCCCTGTAGTTAATCTTTTCAGAACAATATTGAATTTGTATTTTAGGGGTGTGGGGGATCAGAAATTCTTATAAGTCAGAAGTAAAAATATACAATAGGCACAGGAGTGACTGTGGTAAGTAGCTTGATTTCCAACCATTTGGTTCTGGGTTCAGTCCCACTGCGTGGCATCTTGGGCAAGTGTTTTCTACTATTGCCTTGGGCTGATCAAAGCCTTGAGAGTGGATTTGGTAGACAGAAACTGAAAGAAGCCCGTTGTATATGTGTGTGTGTGTGTGTGCTTGTGTGTCTATGTTTGTCCCCCCACCATCACTTGACAACCGATGCTGGTGTGTGTACATTCCCCGTAACTTAGCAGTTTGGCAAAAGGAACTGATAGAATAAGTACTAGGCTTACAAAAATTAAGTCATGGGGTCAATTTGTTCGACTAAAGGCAATGCTCCAGCATGGCCACAGTCAAATGACTGAAACAAGTAAAAGAATAAAATTGGTATTCTGAAATGTATATGTTAGGAAATTAAAAACAAAATTGAATTACTGTGAAAATCATTTTTGCAGAATTATAAATATAATTTTTACAATTGATAAAGACTCAGGCATGGTTGTGTGGTTGAAAATTTTACTTTCCAGCCACAGGGTTTCAGGTTCAATCACATTGTTTTGTACCTTGGGTGTCTTCTACTAGAGCTGCAGACTAAACAAATCCTTGTTAATGGATTTGGTAGATGGAAACTGAAAGAAGCCTATTGTGTATGTGAAGAAGGGGCTTTTCTCCCTTTGGTATTGTGTAGTATTTGCAAGTGATGTCATACATTTCTAGTCTGTGAAGACATCTTGCCAAAGGGTAATATTACTTTTCTTGGAAACAAGTGTGCGCTGACAACAAGAAAGGAATCTGCCCACAGAAAATCTGCCTTGATGAACTTTGTCTACCCTATGTAGCTTAGAGAAGGAGACATTGAAACAATGATGATGATATAATTTCCTGTGGTTAAAACATACATTTCAGAACAAAAAAAAATAAATTACAAGACTCAAAAGGAAAAAGCTACAGTTTACTACTCTGAAATGGAGAAGGCAATGGATAGAAGAAGGGAAAAAATTAAAATTTTCAGTTTTCATCTTTTTTTTCTTTTGTTGAATCACAATTTTTGATGTTTTTAAAGTATAGAAATCTGTAAAAATATTATGAACACAAATAATAAAGTCTGGGCAGAGGAACATGTTTATTCTGAAACTCCGCCCTCTATTTTTCTAGATTGGTGTTTTCATCTTAACAGCTTGAAACATTTTCTTTCTTTCTTGGGATATTTTAAATGATATATGATAGCTTAACCTATTGTTCTACTGTACCATAGTTGGATAGATTTATAAATATATACTTAAAAATAAACACACCAACATTAGTGTGTTCTGAATGAACAGACATTTGAAGAAAGAAGTGAAATTCTTTTCAAGTGACTTCACTAAAGAAATTTTAAGAAAACATTTCTTATTCCTTTTCTCTTTTTATTTTTTTCATTACCTTTTCACTTGTGAAAGAGTTAATCTATCTCAACTCTTAAATTATCTAGGGCATTGCTGAATAGTGCTTTAAACAGCTTTGCTTTCAAATGAACACTAGTGTTAGCTGCCAACAGCATTGAGTATGACAGTTCTTTATGCAGACATATGTGCATGATTTCTTTTAACATGGAGAGATTGGTATAAAGCCAGCAATCAGTGGACTTCTTAATAGTATATCTAGATTCAATTAAATATTTTCCAGTATTGTTGAAAATCTTTTCTGTTGTTGTTTCACTGTCTATAATCTTATAGTGAGAATGGATAATAGCAAGATTAACTGCATCTGACATCAAATTCAGTGTAGCAGACAGTTGAATCGTTGCTCATCAATCAAATGCTTCTGGAGGTGTTGTTGTTGCTAATTAATCACTGCATGATGCTGTTTGATTTTTAACTGGGTGGACCATGTCTGCAAAGTTCATTGACTTCTTAGAAATATAGTGTTGCACTGGTGTTGAATTAGTAGAAACTCAATCATTTAGACAAGAAGCTGACATGCATTCAGCTATTACAATTCTTGAAAAGAAATAGAATTACAGTAGCAATCACTATTCTAAGAACTGATCTTGTTTAACCAGTTCAACTTTAATGATTGTCTTTTTATTTATAAATCTGTGGAGAAATGGGAGCTGATGTAGCCATTTGAAATCTTCCCCACTTTTGGAGCTGGCATTAATTAATCTGTGATAGACTGAATAAGTTGCCTGGTTTAACATCACAACTTAGCCTTTGGGTACCTTTTGTCAGGTTCATACTGTTGCAAATGGTAGGGCTAGGTCTCTACTCTGAAAATATTTGGGGTTATTTTTTTTACTACCTGTTTCAGAGGCCCAGAGAAGTGTTGGGTGAGAAAAACATAAATGATGTAATTATCGCAAGGGAAATAATCAAGAGAGGCAATTACATAATGAAGCATTTAGATTACACAAGATAGTAGAGGTCCTTATCGTAGTAATAGAAGTGACAAGAGAGGATGTAGCTTGACAGTAATCAGTGATTGGACTGTATCAGTGGCTGTCTGCCTGTCAGGAATGCTACTATTTTCCTTTCTACAATTGTTTTGTGTGAAAGAAGCATATGTTATTTTCCTTATATTCTAATTTGTTTTCATACCTCTTTACAGTTAAAATATATTTCTGGCTTTAAACAAGTTACTTTCTTTTATTATAATTTTGGTCATGTGAAAATAAAAGGTTTTACTCTGAGATTCTTATTAGATCATTATGCTTTGCTTGTATGCATGCATGTATCTGTCTGCATATCTATCTGTCTGTACATATGTGTGTGATTATCTTACGTCTAAAGATATTCTTGTAAGTATTCAGCTGTAATATTTTAAATTCTTGTCCAATTTACATATCTTGACAGAATTTCAATATTAATGATGATTGATATTTTTCTCTTCTCTTCATTAATCATTATGGTAAGATTGTCATTTCCTGCAATTTCATGGAGAACTCATAAATTGATGTTTGAACTAAACTAATCAATTGTTAATCTATTTACTGCACAATATGTGTATTTGCCATCCTGGTCCACTGTACTCAATGTCTTTTCATGAGTTGAGATTTAGCTGCCATTCCAAGCACGTCAAGTGACCATATTCATGCTTTTGCATTGCTATAGATTTTTTAAAATGTTACTTACTTAAAAAGAATAATTTTACGTAACTAATATTATAGAGGGAGTTAAGGCAGTGAGCTGGCGGAATTGTTAGCATGCCAGGCGAAATGCTTAGTAGTATTTCATCTGTCACTACATTTTGAGTTCAAATTCTACCAAGGTCGACTTTGCCTTTCATCCTCTCAGGGGTTGATAAATTAAGTACCAGTTGTGTACTATGGTTGATCTAATTGATTGGCCCCCTCCCCTCCAAAAAAAATTTCAGGCTGTGTGCCTATAATAGAAAGGAATTTTATAGAAGGACTTGTTCTCACCTTTTTCTCTCATACTTTATTTCTCTTTACCCTATTTCCCTTGCATAAAGTTTCCCCTTCCCCTGCCACTTGATGCTCATAGAGCCACCAGTACATCAGAAATTCTCAGCCAGGGCCCATATGACCCTTGGGGCGGGGTGGGGTGTCAATATAAGATTTGGTTGTTAAAATTTATGTGCAATTAATTAGTTATACCTTTACAATACATGAAATATTTTAACAATTTTTAAAAGTATAATTCCCAATAATATTTAATTATAAAAATATAATAGGATTTTTTTAAACATCAAATGGCTATCAGGATCCAGTTGAGTAAAATATGAATAAAGGAGGTCCATAGGAATATACTGATTGAAAACTATAGAACTACATGTTATAAAGTGACATTAAGAAAGGCATTCTGCTATAGTAAACTATGCTAAAGCAAATATTGGAGCACGATGTAGTCCTTGGGCCCTTTGGATCCTGTCAAATCATTCAACCCTTGCCAGCATGGAATGTGGGTGGCAAAAGATGATGAAGTTATTGCTGTAACTTGTACACTTTTTTATTGTTTTGTCATGAGGGGCAATACCCATGATTATTTATAGACTGTCTGAGACTTGTGTTGGGAGGAGAAAGGTACTCTCAAACTGGAGACCATGGCAGAATTCAGAATGCAAAGAGCCAGAAGCAATAATTGAGTAAATAGTCATCTAGTCCAATACTTTGATGGTTTTTCCAGGCTACTGCAGTAGACTGGTATTTTACTTATTGGACCCCTGTTTGACAACATTTGAACTGAAAAAGCAAGGAGATACTCAAAGTTTTGATTTGTATGTGGTGTATGTTTTTGAGTAAGCATAGTATGACTGAATGGTTAAGACATTTATTTCACAGCCATGAGGTCCTGAATTCAATCCCACTGCATGGTATCTTGAGCAAATGTAATTTTCCATAATCTTGGCTTGCTCCGTACCTTGTTAGTGAAACTGGGGTGGCAGAAACTGTATAGAAGCTTGTCATATGGATTCTACCTGTAATTCAGATTTGTCTCATGCTGTGTTACACTGATTCTGAAGGACTGAACATTGTCCTGCTTTTAGAGGTTTCGAATTTTGGCACAATGCCAGCAATTTTAGGGGAGGAGCAAGTCGATTACATCAACGTAGTGAATCATCATCGTTATTCAATAATAGAAATCTACCCCCATATTTTTGAAAATCTTGAATGGTATTTACTTTGATAATGCTGTCAGAGTTCAATAACTGGATGGGGTAGGGGGGGGGGGGGTAAATCATCTGAAAATTCCCTATTCATTTATGTTTTTCTATTGGTTTCTATAGCTGCTTAAACTAAACATCAACCCCTATTAATCTCCAGTCTGAGTAAGCTTATGAAGGACTAGATCAATGCCCTATCTTTCTGATTGACTAATAAGAAAAGTTATAAAATTTTACAATAGGCACAGGAGTGGCTGTGTGGTAAGTAGCTTCCTTACCAACCACATGGTTCCAGGTTCAGTCCCACTGCATGGCAGTGTCTTCTACTATAGCTTCGGGTTGACCAAAGCCATGTGAGTGGATTTGATAGACAGAAACTGAAAGAAGCCCATCGTATATATGTATATGTGTGTGTGTTTGTGTTTGTCCCCCCAACATCGCTTGACAACAGATGCTGGTGTGTTTACGTCCCCGTAACTTAGCAGTTCGCCAAAAGAGATCAATAGAATAAGTACTAGGCTTAGAAAGAATGAGTCCTGGAGTCGATTTCCTCAACTAAAGGCCATGCTCCAGCATGGCCACAGTCAAATGACTGAAACAAGTAAAAGAGTAATAGATACAATTAAACTGTGCTTCTATATAAGAATACACACATGTACATGAGCTTAAAAATAATATCAAAAATTGGCAAAGTAAGTTATTGTAATTTGACTTAACAGCATTAACAGCTAAATATTTTTAGACAGTGGAAAATTTAAGAAAGAAAGATATCTAGTATTTGGAAAATATAGAAGTCATTAGAAAATGATGGATCTATAATGTGTGTTTCAACTGAAGTTAAAATTGTCAAGCAGTGTCTGCAAAAAGTAAGAAAAAACTGTATAAGAAGAGAATGATGTAATATAGTATCTGAAGTTGAAGTCATGATCATTCAAAGTAAATTTGAAGGACTGAACATTGTCCTGCTTTTAGAGGTTTCAAATTTTGGCACAAGGCCAGCAATTTTATGGGAGGAGCAAGTCGATTATGTCAACCTTGGTGTTCAATTGGTACTTATTTTATTGATCTCAAAAGGATGAAACGCAAAGTCAACCGTGGCAGAATTTGAACTGAGAAAGTAAAGATGGCCGAAATACTGAAAGCATTTTGCCTTGCGTGCTAATGATTCTGCCAGCTTGCCGCCTTTGTCCTGCTTTTTATTAATCCTTTCTACTATAGGTACAAGGCCTGAAATTTGTGGGGAGGGGTCCAGTCGATTAGATCAACCCCAGTATGCAACAGGCATTTAATTCATCAACCCCCAAAGGATGAAAGGTAAAGTCAACCTCAGTGGAATTTGAACCCAGAACATAAAGATGGTCGAAATACCACTAAGCATTTCACCCAGCATGCTAACGATTCTACCAGCTTCTGCTTTTTATTAATATCAAATCTAAAATAGCATTATGAGTTACAAATGACTGAGCTTTCAAAACACTGAGGGTTTACAGTTTGTTGCATATCACCAGTATTATACTTTATTTTATATTTCTTTATTGCCCACAAGGGGGCTAAACATAGACGGGACAAACAAGGACAGACAAAGGGATTAAGTCAATTACATCGACTCCAGTGCATAACTGGTACTTAATTTATTGACCCCGAAAGGATAAAAGGAAAAGTTGACCTCGGCGGAATTTGAACTCAGAATGTAACGGCAGACAAAATACCGCTTAGCATTTCGCCCGGCATGCTAATGTTTCTGCCAGCTCACCGCCTTATACTTTATTCCTGGCAAGAAAGATGAATGACAAAAATTAAATGAAGAAATATAATGAAATAGACAAATAAAATGAAATAAACATTGGTTGAAAACATGATTTTGCTGCTATAAAACTAGTATTACAAATTTTGTTTTTGTTTTTTAAATTTATTTTTAGCATAGTATGAGGAATATGATCTATTTAAATTAAATTTGTCTCAGACACTACATATTTCAAGGAAATGGAACTGTACCACTTCTGTCTCCTCTATACATTCTAAGTTTAACAGTTTCTGACTAATTCTCACGGAAATCCCATATGTACTTGAAGGATAATATTACAGTGCAAAAACAATTTTTTTTTTCCTTGAGTACCCCAAAATATTTCTGCTCTGAATGACAGTCAAGCCTTTAAAATCCCAGCATTCTTCATGCTGCTCCTCTGTCTGTGAAGACACACCCACTATGCACAATTAATCACTAAGCATTCTTCACTTTCCTAACATTACTTATGATGCCTTCACTTCTGAAAGAACTAGCCCTGTCTCTCTCTCTCTCTCTCTCTCTCTCTCTCTCACGCACATACACACACACACACACACACACACACACACACACACACACACACTATATATATATATATATATGAATCCAGTTGATGTTCTCATTTCTGTTTCTTTCATTTTTCTTGCTATATCTCATCTCTGTCTCTTTTACCAAATCTTTTCTTATCAGAACTGATTCACTTTAGAATGCATTCTTTCTTTACATATTGTCCAAAACTAAATTATTTATTTATTAAGTGAAATATTTCTGTATATAAAACAATATAAATTTAAACATTTTTGTCAATTTATGGAAAATTATGTTACACAAATGATCTTTTTTGCCATATCACGTGTGTGACTTTTCCTGCGCATTTTTTATGATATGGCTCAGTGTGTCCAATTCCAGGGCTCAGGTTTCACTTTGTATATTTGCTTTCAGTTGTCGAATATTGTAGAACATAGTAATGTAAATACAATTCTTAAACCCTTTTGTTACCAAATAGCCTGGTACCTCTCCTGGTTCTATGATGCAAATTTTGAAGTCATCTAAATCAAAACCATCAAAATTTCATGTTAATTTATATTCCAAGCACCAGCTTGATATTAAAATTATTTTAATAAATCTTTTAGCATCATCATCATCATCAGTAGCAGCAGCATCATTTGATGTCTGCTTTACATGCGGCATGGGTTACAGGGTTTGACAGGAACTGATAAGCCAGAGAGCTGCACCAGGTTCCAATCTGATTTGACATGATTTCTACGGCTGGATGCTTTTCCTAATGCCAACCACTCCAAGAGTGTAATGAGTGCTTTTTATGTGCCACCGTCATGGGTGCCATTTACATGACACTGACAATGGCCATGACTATGATTTCACATGGCTTGCTGAGTCTTCTCAAGCACAGTATATCGTCAAAGGTCTCACTCACTTGTCATCACTTCTGTGGGGCCTAATATTCAAAGATCATGCTTCACCACCTCATCCCTTGCCTCCATGAAGCCTAAAATTCAAAGATCATGCTACAGGCGATGGCCACAGTTATGATTTCACGGGTGCTATTTACATGACACCAGCAATGGTCACAAATACTATCTCACTTGACTTGATGAGTCTTCTCAAGCATGGCATATTACCAAAGGTCTCAGTCACTTGTCATTGCCTCTGTGCGGCCCAACATTCAAAGATCATGCTTCACTACTGTGTTCCATGTCTTCCTGGGTATACCTTTTTCACAGGTTCCCACTACAGTTAGAGATCAGCACTTCTTTACACAGCTGTTCACATACATATGCATCACATGACCATGCCAGTGCAGTCATCTCTCTTGCACTCCACATCTGATGCCTCTTATGCTCAGTTTTTCTCTCAAGACACTTATGCTCTGTCGTACATGCACACTGACATTGCACATCCAGTGAAGCATACTAGCTTCGTTTCTTTCAAGCCTTTGCATGTCCTCTGTGGTCACAGCCCATGTTTCACTGTCATGGAGCATGGCTGTTCACACACAGGCATGATGCAGTCTGTCTTTCATTCTGAGAGAGAGGCTCTTTGTTACCAGCAGAGGTAGAAGCTCTCTGAACTTTGTCCAGCCTAGCCTATTCTTATTCTGGCAGTTATGCTCTTGGAGCATCCTCCTCCACTACTGACTTGGTCACCTAGATAATGGGAGCTATCAACAACTTTTAGGTATCCCACCTGGCATTTGACAGAGTCTATTTCCTGTACATTTCTAGTGTTTATTGTATCTGTACATCTACCACATACAAAGACTATTTTCCCTGTTAACTTTCCTCTGATATTGCTGCACCTCTTATGTACCCATAGTTTGCACCACATACATCTTATGGAGTTTTTACCTACACCTTTTCTACATATTGAGCAGGGCCATCAACCTGAAGGGATTTGTAATCTGTCCTCATTTTCAAATTTAATTGAAACAAAGACAGTGTATTTTAACAGAAATATGATATAAAAGAAATTAAGTTGCTCCAAAGAAAGATGTCTGGAGTAAATAAATTGGACAAACTGGCTGGCAAGTTGAAAAATCATCATTCTATAAACATATCTCTCTTGCTGAATAGGCCGTCATTCCATTTTGTTCATCATCATTTAACATGTTTTTCATGCTGGCATGGTTTGAAAGGTTCAGCAGAAACTGGTCAATCCAGAAGATTGCGCCAAGCCTTGCTGTTGGCTTTGACATGGTTTCTATGGCTGAATGCCCTTCCTTATGCCAACTCCTTTACTGATTGCACTGGGTACTTCTTATGTGGCACCAGCAACAATGGGGTCACAAAGTAGATTGTGAGACAAGACTCTTCAGCTGAGTTAAGGAGTAGTAGTGTGAGACAGGAAAGGGAGTCTTGCATTAGAGGGGAGATGTGGCTACCTTAGGCAAAGAGTGAGAAAGAGAAGATGGTGTAGTGGACTGGACACTGGAGTGTGAATGGGTGGGAGATGGAGGAGGAGTTGTAATGAATGGGCACAGGTAGAGCCGGGGGTTATTGGGAGGTTATGTTGTGGGGAAGAGATTCAGCAGAGACATATATTGTGCAGGTATGTATGTGAGGCGGTGGGGAAAAGAGGAATGCAGCAGGTGGTGAGCATGAGTCAGGGGAAGGGATTATTAGGAAGAAGGGTTGTGAGAAAGTTTGTCAGGGAGCAGATTGTGTGTGTGTGTGTGGTGGGGGCATGGACATAAAAGACATGCTTTTAGTGCCCTGATTTTACTTAGCTGGATAGGTCTTCTTAAGCATAGCAAATTGCCAATTGTCTCAGTTCTTTGTCATTTCCTCTGTGAGGTTCAACCTCTGCAGATCATTTCTCACCACTTCCTCTTCCAGAAGTTGCCCTTCACATTTAGAAATGGACACTTCTTTATGTAGATGGCCTCATCCATATGCATAACATGACCATACCAGCACAGTCTTCTCTCTTGCACACTACATCTGTTGTCTCTTATACCCAGTTCTTCTCTTAAAACATTTAGACATGCAAACTGACATTGCACATCAAGCAGAGCATGCGGGTTTCATTTCTTTCAAACTGTTGCATGTCCTCTACAGTCACAGCCCATGGTTCACTGCCATGTAGCATAGCTGTCTGTTAAAGGTCAAGAGGGAAAGACCCTCTTCAGTCCTAAATGACCATGGGATTGCACCTAGAAAATTCCCCTCCAAGGCACAAGTCTAGGCAAGGTAGAAGACCACCAGTCACCCATGCATACCAGTCTCCTCTCTCCACACCACTGATGTTATCCAAGGGAAAGGCAAAAGCTGATACAGCTTGGCACTAGTGGTGTTGCAACTCATTTCTACAACTGAGCGAACTGGAACAACATAAAATAAAGTATCTTGCTCAAGAACACAACATACAGCCCAGTTCGGGAACCAAACTCATTACCTCACGATTGTGACTCTGATGCTCTAACCATTGTGCCATAGTTGTCTGTACACAGGTATCATACAATTTGCCTTTCACTCTGAGGGAGGAGCCCTTTGTTACCAACAATGATAACAGCTCTCTGAACTTTACTCTGCTACTTCTTATTCTAGCAACTATGCTTTTAGAACAGCTACCTCCATTGCTTATTTGTACATTCTTAGTGTTTATTATACCTGCACATCTGCCACACACAAAGACTATTTTCTCTGTTAAACTTCCTGTGATGCCACTGCCTCTCTTATGTGTCTATAGCTTACATTAGGGACACTGTATGTCAGCATCATTATCATCCTCCTCCTCCTCATCATCATCATCAATTAATGTCTTATGTCTGTGTGTCTGAGAATGTTGAAAATGTTGTATTCTGTGACTTCATGAGCTACAGTCTGGTTTTCTTCATTATCATTTCCCTGTTGATAAGCTATCCAGTAATTCTGTGGAATTAAAAACTTCCTTGCTTGAAAAGCAGGTAAAGGATTTGTGGCAAGAAGGGTACCCATTTTAAAAGAAAGCTTCAACAATATGTATTTATGTAATCCATGCTAGCATGGAAACATTGGATGTAAAACGTGAATGTGCTAATGTTCATTTAACAAAATAAAAGAAACAGTACAGTTTAGTAGGCTTTTACCATTTTCAAATAAATATATGGATAAATAATTTCAAATATGTATTCTGTTTTAATCTAATATATTGTTTCTGCAAATACATTTCGATTTTGGATTTGGTTTGCAAGATTCTTTATATGTGTTTGTGTGTTGAAGCATATTCTGTTGTGTCTGGGGAGAGTCATTTTCTTTTTGTTCCTTATAATTTAACACACTCACCAGTAAAATTTCCACTTATTTCTTATTTTTATTTTCCTAAAATTTTTGTTGTGTCTTGCAACCTTTTCAATAGCGGTAAAATTTCCACTTATTTCTTGTTTTTATTTTCCTAAAATTTTCGTTACGTCTTGCGACCTTTTCAATAGTATTGAAAGACTATTGAAAAGGTTGCAAGACACAACGAAAATTTTAGGAAAATAAAAATAAGAAATAAGTGGAAATTTTACTGGTGAGTGTGTTAAATTATAAGGCATAAAAAGAAAATGACTTTCCCCAGACACAAAAGAATCTGCAAATACAGATTTTATGCAATGTAATTTATAAAAAATAGAAGCTTTAAATTACTGATAATCAATTCTATTATTTTCAGGCGAGATTTTATTATTTTATATCTGCTTCTACTCAGTGTTGTTCTCGCTTAGTGCATTTATGTACTATGTATTTGCCTACCATGTTATTCCAACGTCAGAACCCAGGCTACAGGGTTCTCATAGCGTGCTTAATGGAACACCAGGTAAATTTCAACATTATTTTCTATAATTTGTTCCCATAAGTGCTGTGATGTCAGATATATTCATTCATTTCTTTTTTAATTCTATGTATTTTAATCCTTATCTTTCATCAACAATTTTTTTTTAAATCAATCAAAATGTGGTGACTTTTATCATCAAGACATTGACAAGCTAGTGGAACATTGGCAAGAAGTCATGAACAATGAAGGAGAATATATTATTGATTGATTTGTTAAAATTATTGATAAAGGATTATTAAAATAAATGGAAAAAAAGAAATTGATGACTTCATCTGATAACCCAATTGATTGCTTTATTTGATAGCCATATTGTTCTGTGCAAGCATGGCTTGGGCAGGAACTGGTTTTGAGACAAGAGTTTGTGATTAAATAAATACTCTGCTTGTCTCCAATTCTCTTCCATATTTTTTTCAGTTTTATTTTTATTCTGTTGGTCATTGAAAGAGTAGTGCAATCAGTTATAACATCAACAAAGAAATGTGAACAACAACATTGTTTCATTCAAATGGCAAGCGAACATTTCATATACACACACATGCACACACACACACATAGATATACATGGTGAAAATATATAGGTGCAGAAATGGCGTGGTAAAAAGTTTGCTTCCCAAACACATGGTTCTGGGTTCAGACCCACTGTGTCTCCTCAGACAACACCTTTCGTCTTGAAACCAAAGATGGTTGTTTTTCTTCTAGTGCTGACTTAAGCCACTCAAGCTGCTCGCAGTAGATCTCCTTTGTTATTGTTTGGTTTGGGTTTAAAAGTTCAAAGTGGACTACACCTTTCATATCCCACCAAACTGATAACGACTCCTTATGTGGGTGAATACCTTCTTTAGCCTGGGGTACCGGTGTTTCTCCTTTCCATACCCACTGTTTTCAGTGCTTGACATTTCTATAGAGAACCCATTTTTCATCACCAGCCACTGTTCAGTCCAAAAAAAGGTTCATTCATGAGACATGACAGCAAACAAAAACACACATTCACTCTCTTTGCATGATTAGACTTAGAAAGTTTGTGAGGAAGCCATTGACTCTATTTGCTAACTTTTTCAAAGGCATGCAGGTGTCGATGAATGGTTGAATGACCAAATCTAAGCTTCTCTGATAGTTCCTCAACAGTTATGATGGGTTTTGTTCCACCAGGGTTTGCAGGATGTCCTCATTGAGATCTACAGATCTTCTAGGATAAGGCTCACCTTCTAGGCTGTAGTTTCCAGCTCAGAATTTCTGGAGCCACCGTTGACACTGGCTTACACTTATTGTCCTATCCCCATATACTGCATTAATATTCCTCACATTTTCCATTGCTTTATTGCCTTTATTGAACTCATAAAGAAAAATGTACTGAATATGCTCCTTTGTCGCTTCCATTATAGTTTTGAAAAAATAACTGTTAAAACTGAACTACACTCTTCAAAACTTGCACTAAGAATAAGTACAAGGTTACATTAGTACCTGCTTTTATAGCAAGTTGAAGCAGGTAGCAACTTTCATCACCTGCTCCAGCAATTTGATGCTTTTGTAATTATTACTGTATCGGACACCACCTTTGCCTTTGTAGCAGTTGACTGGGGTTGATCTAATGGACTGGCCCCTTCACCAAAAATTTCAGGCCTTGTGCCTAGAGTAGAAAAGAATATTGCTCAAAATTAGTAGTTCTCAACCATTTTTTTACCTATGGGCCCCTTTGATTACTATTCTATTTTGATGGACACCCATAGCCATTTGATGTTTAAAACCTAATTTTAGAGTTACTTCTTGCAAAATTCCCATTTTATTTTTCACCCATTAACTTGTGTGAGTTGAATTAAGTCAAAGGCTTGAGGAAGAAATCTAGCTGTTACTTGCAACAAATACATTTAAAAAAAAAATTTTTTTCAGGGACCCCTAATATACTTATTTCTTTACTACCTACAAGGGGTTAAACACAGAAGGGACAAACAAGGACAGACAAACGGATTAAGTCGATTATATCGACCCCAGTGCATAACTGGTACTTATTTAATCGACCCTGAAAAGATGAAAGTCGACTTCGGTGGAATTTGAACTCAGAACGTAGCAGCAGACGAAATACCGATCAGCATTTTGCTCGGCGTGCTAACTTTTCTGCCAGCTCGCCCCAAATATACTACTGTGACTCCCCAATTTACTCTTTTGCTTGCATGGGCCCCGTCAGAGGAGATATGGACTCCTATTGAGAACCATTGTTCTCAATGTATCTGGAAATACAGGATGGTCATGGATGGAATGCTTTGATTATTGGTCTGCTTGATTGCAATGGACTTCTTTTACGCAGCACTAGTATGAGTGTTTTTATGTGGCATCAGCACCTACAAGCCCGTGAGATTAGGGATGCTCAGCTGAAGAGGTTTGCAGGGTATGAACTTGTATGTAAGGACAACCACTTTTACTTAGACATGTTAAGCTAAGTAAAAGCATGGTTGTCCTTGCATACAGGGTCATACCCTGCAACCCTCTCCAGCTGAGCATCCCTAATCTTGCTGGCTCATAGGTGCTGGTACCACTGAAAAAACACCTGTGGCAGTGCTGTGAAAAACACCCACTCTGTAAAGTGGTTGGCATTAGGAAAGGCATCCAGCCATAGAAATCATGCCAAAACAGACAGGGAGCCTGAACAGCCCTTCAGTTGATCAGCTCCTGTCAAACCATCCAACCCATGTCATCATGGAAAATGGACATTAAATGATGATGATGATGATGATTTTGATAATCACTGCCTCTATTTTGCTGTAGGCATGTTCATTTCAGAAATAGCTGTAGGTTTGCTTTTTTTATTTCACCCATTAAAACTTCTCCAGAGATATCTTGACACCTTCAATATTATAAACATTCAACACCTCTCTCTCTCTCTCTCTCTCTCTCTCCCTCTCCCCCCTCTCTCTCTCTGCATGTAGCATTAAGAAACAATAAAAACACTTAAAATGTCATCAGACAGAGATGAAAAATATATTTTACAGTTATCTTTTGACTACTTCTTACTACTGACTTTGAATTTTACTAGTTGCCAATGAATTATTTGATGAATTTCAACGATTTAAATAGTTTTAAAATATTTATAATATCTTATTTCTCCTTAATGCAGGTTTAGTTGTTATGCCTGTAGATACTGACGGTCTTATATACTATAAAGTAAAAGACATGCATAATGCTGCCCCATATATATCAATGATTGACAGGGAACTTAAAGGTATGATTCATATCCTCATCACATTCCTCATTTTATGCTCTTTTTACTACATTGGCATGGGTGGATAGGTTCTTCCTCTGGCACATATGGTAACTGATAACTAACCAATTACCAATCTTTGCTATTGTATATATATGTATATCATGACTTTCTCACTTAGTTGCTTTTCCTATGCCCAACCATTTTAGAACGTGGGTTCTGCTGTCAGTAACACAATAAAAACACAGAGGGGTGTCTGCATCAGAATTCTTCAGCTGTCTTATCTATGCTCTGTCAGTTTTTATTCACTCCATCAATGCCTATCCAAAGTCTTCTAAATGGGTTACTTTGCTGCAGTTTGCAGAGTCCATACTTTTTTCTGTGTAATTAGAGCAGAACCTTTTCTTTGAATATTTTTGGGTTCATTCAAAGTGCTCAGCTTCCTAGAAGTGATTGCTTTCAGTCCTCATCATTTAATGTCTGTTTTCAATGCTGGCATAGGTTGGATACTTTGACAGGAGCTGACTGCAACGAACACTACTCACTGCTTTCAATGGCTGCATGCCCTTCCTAACATGAAACATTTTGTAGAATGTACTGGATGCTTTTTCCATGGCACCAGCATCGGTGAGGTTGCTTAGCAAGACAAGACTCTTTGATTGAGGAGGCAGTCGTATTGAGGTGATGAGGTTTTATGTCAGGGGATGAGAGGTTAGAGTATGATAGAGGGATAGAAACAAATGTCTTGCAGTAGAGGAGATATATAGCTACCCCAGTTAAAAAAGCAGGGAGAGGAGATGTTGAAGATATTGGGATACACCCTGACAAGGGAGGGGTGTATAAGTGATACAGAAGATAAGACAGAGTGAGTGATCACGTAAGTTTGTAAAAGTGTAGGAGGTAGAGGTGAGGGAATGCAGTGAGTTGTGAGCACAAATGGAGGGAGGGAGGATGTTTGGGGGAAGAGTTGTTGGAGAGAGGGACATGAAAATGAACAATGTGCTTTCAGGGCCTCATTTTTGCTTAGATAAGTGTATCTTCCCAAGCACAGCAAATCACTAATCATCTTAGTTCTTTGTCATCTCTATGAGGCTCAACATCTGAAGGTCACTTTTCATTGCTTTGTCCTATGTCTCCCTGGGTCTATCTCTTTTACAGGTTCCATACACATTTATGGATCAGTATGTTTTATGCAGCTATCCTCATCCATATGCATCACATGACCATACCAAGGATTCTGCTTGTTAGTTCTAGTTTTGCTAATAATTGAAGTATTACTTCAAATATGTATTTCAAATTTTGGCACAAGGCCAGAAATTTCAGGGGCAGGGATAAGTTGACTACATCAGCCACAGAGTTCAACTGATACTTATTTTATTTACCCCAAAAGAATGAAAGGCAAAGTTGACCTCGGTGGATTTGAACTCAGAACATAAAGATGGGTGACATGCTGCAAAACATTTTGCCTAGCTTGCTAATGATTCTGCCAGCTTACCATATTAGTATTACTTCAGATATTTGTTTCCTGCAAAGAAGTTACTGTCACAGATTTTTAAAGTCAAAACAAAGTGGAAATCTTTTATATTTGTATTGATTTATATTAGTAGCAGAAGTAGAGTAGATCTCATATCATTTATTGTTTTCTTTCATCAACAAGTGTGTTGATACTTGAACTTATTATTCTATATCTAATTGTTTTACTTTCATTTCAGAGAAACATGGCATAGAATGTCATGATGATGGGACTTGTAATATACAAGCAGATAAAGCTGATTATGTTAAACATCTAAAAAGATCAGCTCTTTTCCCTAACAATTCATTATGTAATAAGAAAACTAATTTTGGTTTTTCCATTGGCAAACCATGCTTTATTGTTAGAGTCAATAAGGTTAGTTGTCTAGTATTTTTCATATATTTCATTGCATATTTAGTAGTTTGTTATGCATGTTATATTTTCATCACTATTTTACATTTGCTTTCCATGCTGGTATGAGACCCCCTTTCTGTCATGACTAACTGTGGGATTGCACCTCGAAAGTTACCCTCCCAGGCACAAGGCTGGGCAAGGTTGTTTATGGAAGACCAGCAGTCGCCCATGCATACCGGCCTCCCCTCTCCATGCCACCAGTGTTACCCAAGGGAAAGGAAACAGCCGATACAGCTTGACACCCGTGACATCGCAACTCATTTCTACAGCTGAGTTAACTGGAGCAACATGAAATAAAGTGTCTTGCTCAAGAACACAACATGCAGCCCAGTCCAGGATTCGAACTCACAACCTCACGATTGTAAGCTCGACGCTCTAACCACTGAGCCATGCGCCTTCATGCTGGTATAGGTTGGGTGGATTTCACTGTCAGAGTTAGCACATATTTAGGGGATCCTTCTCATGTAAATGGGTTGGGCACTTTATTGCATTCATGCTTTATCTTTGGCTTGATTTCTATGGCTGGATGCCTTTCCTAAGACCAACCACTATAGAGTGTACAAGATGCTCTTTTAGTAACACCAGAGAGATATCATATCCTTGATAAAACTAAAAACATCTTACCATCTCACACTTTACAGAGTGTACTGGGTGCATCTTTTGTGGCACCAGAACGAAAGTGGTACCATGACCTTGACATAAGTAAAGAGACCTCACAGTCTCATTTTCTTTCTTTTCTCATCAGCCTTTTTACATATGTGGAGCACATCTGATGGAGGCAGAAAAATTAGTGATGAGGTGCATATGTAATAAGGAAAGTATACAATTCTGAGATAGGTGTGTATATTCAAGGCAATGCAATGTAGAATGGATGACAGAGGTGTATGTAACCCATAAGAAAGGGAGAGAGAGTGATGACAGAGGTTTAAAGTACATAGGAAAGAAAGAACGAGAGTATTCTGGTAATCAGAATGATATGTGGTGATGACAAACAGTATAAGGGGGTGGAGAAGGAAATAGAGAGAACTGGGAACAAGTGGTCACCTATACACAGAATATGTGATGGGGACAAGTGATGTGAAAGGTTGCAGGGAAAATGGGAAATAGGTGGGTCTTGTACATGTGAGTGGCTAAAAGGAGCATTGGGGAAAGGGTCAGAATAAGTGCAACAACATACTTAGTTACAGTGAAAGTAATGTGTGTCAAACAGAAGAGATCTACTGCCATCCTCGGACTTATTGGAAGCATAGGGAATTAAGAAGACAAGGAAGTGATTGATAGACATGTGATAAGTGTGGCTGAAAGATTGTGATGTATGGCAAGCAGAAAATGAGCAATAAAAGCATGGGTGCGTGTGTTATATGTGATGAGCTGGAGAGATGCATTGCCATTCTTAGTTACACCGACAGAATACGCTGACAGTGAGTTTGAGACAAAGATAGAGTGAATCAGAGATGAGCAATAGGAGCAGGAAGAACAAGAGAGATAAAGTCATGGCTTAAAGAAACATGGGTAACAGTGATATGGGTGTTAGAGGTGTAAGAGGCTATGAAAGAGATCAAGGGTGTAGATTTAACAGTAGACAGCTACAAATGCATGTGTGCACATACATACAAACACACATGTATGTGCATGGTGATAGTCAGTCTACACACACACATATGTGTATGTGTGTGTATGCATAAATATGCCATAATTTTTGCATTCATTGCACCAACTCTGGACAGGTGAGTGGATCTTCTCACACATCATTTGCCTCCAGTCCTTGTGTCCATGTTGCCCTTTCTTATATTCTTCATGTGTTATAACAGCTTCAGATCTGTCCCAAGTCTTCTTCAATTTCCCTCATCCTGACTTCCATTTACTCAGAATGCTCGATACAGCTATCCTCTTCCATATGCATTACATATTCATATGAGCACAGTCTTTTTTTTTTGCATACTACACCTGATTCCTCTTCTGTTTTTCTTAGCTTCTTTGTTCTTTGTTGTTCTCTGGAATGCTAGTATTACACATCCAGCACGACATGCTTTTTTTCATTTCTTTTTAGCCTATGCTGATCCTCTGTATTACTCATGACCTTTGTAGGCCCTTTGAGACTGGAGACTTTGATATTCTTATTGCTCTGTTGGAAGTGTTGTTGGTCAACAACTGCAGGAAAAACATAAGCAGGAAGAATCCAGAGGACTGATGTTCTGGAGAGAAAGGACTGGGCATGATAGAGCAGGGAGCCAAGTGAGGTGGAGGGCATCAAGAGAAATAGAAAACCGAGTGGATCAAGGTGTCTGAGTGCTGGGTATTTGAACCCAACTAGCTCCAAGGAACAGAGGGCATCTTAGTAGAGTCAGAAAAGACAGAAGAGACAGCAGGCCTGTGGTACAGAAGTTGGAGTATGACTCTCTCCTCAGTGACTACCAGTATGGTGCCATGGAAGAACATCATTGTTAATGACTGTCTCCATTACCTTAAGAGATGTTAGGAGTGAGAGTTTTTGGATGATATTTAGGTAGGTCATAGGGGTTGCCTTCTTTGAAATGGCACACACTGAGATGTGCTTCCAAATGTTCCCATAGAAAGGGAAAAGTTTGAAGAGTTTGGTGAATATGGAAGCAAGCATGATGTTTGTTCCTTCTCGAGCCAATCCTGGCTCATAGGGCTGGTTTCCTTGGTGTATAGGTTCTCCATCAGGACAGGACACCAGTCCATCGCAGGTGAGATGATAGATGCGAGAGGAAAGAGTGAGGGAAAGTTGTGGCGAAAGAGTCAGCAGAAGTTCACCATTACCTTCTGCAGAAACCTCATGAAGATTAGGTGTTTCACTCATAAACACACAGATCACCCAGTCAGAAATTCAAACCCGTGATCCCTCGACCACGAGTCCGCTGCTCTAACCACTAGGCCATGTGCCTCCACCTGGGGCATGATACTTGTGTTTAATAGAAGGAACATTATAGGCACAGGCGTGACTGTGTGGTAAGAAGTTTGCTTCTTAGCCACATGGTTCCAGATTCAGTTCCACTGTCTGGTACCTTGGGCAAGTGTCTTCTACTATAGCCCCAGGCTGACCAAAACCTTGTGAGTGAATTTGATAGATGAAAACTGTAGTGTGATGGAGGAAAAGGACAACAGAAAAAGAAGCAATGGGAGAAAGAAATACAAAAGGCCTTACCTCGGCGAAATCAGCGGTCCCTCACGAATTCAACACATCCTGTCGCTTTGCCGTCTATGCTGGAACTGACCACGCTTCCTCGCTGACCACATGTGCTTCCTGCCATGCATGTGCCCTTCACTCTTTCACCAGCCCCTGCAAGCCCTACTTCCGCCCACCTCATCTGTCATCCTCTCCACCAACACCACATAGCTCATCACGGCCCATAACACCGACCGCCAACACCACACGTCCCCCTGATCTACAGATCACTCAACCGGCTTTCCCACTCACTCCCCGCTCCCGAACTCACACCTTAACTGGTTTCATAATCAGCCAACCAGGGTGCTGCTGGCTTCATCATCTTGTCTACTGATGTTGTCTTCATCTTCTTTCCCACTGCTGCTGGTTCCATCCTCTGAGGCATGGACAATCTTCCGTATATCCAAAATGTGGCGTGGCATACCATCGACAGAGATGTTGTTCTTCGAATTTATGGAGGTTATTGTTCCCTTTCCCCATTGTGATGTACACCGTGCATTTGGGGGTTTTACCCAAACTTCTTCCTCGACCTGCATGAAGGCATGCTCTTCCTCTGCCCCGGGTCGCATTGATGCAGTACACGGATGCCTCCACTCGTACCTGAATATTGCCCTGTGTGGCACCGACTCCTCAGCCTGTCTTGATCTGGGCGACATATTGTACCAAAATACAGCCTCGATTGGTGAAATGTGGCCCCTCTCTGCCATGGTCTTGATGATGCCTTTCCACCAGCTCATTTCCACTTGGCTGGTATGCTGCCCTGAAGAAGCGGTTGACCTTCCACCCACCAAGCATTTCTTTCAGCACCTCCAAGCGAAATGCAGTGCCATTATCCAGAAGCAGTTCATCCACGGGGCCTCGTTCCAGGAATATCTCATTCAATACTTTCACAATTTCCTCTGCAGTCCCCGTCTTCATCTCCCTCCATATGGCGAACCGCTCTGGTCCGCAGTCAACCATTGAGAGGTATGTCCCCTGCCGGTAGTGTGTTATGTCCACTGCCAGTCGCTTCCAGTCGTGGTCCACTGGAATACTTCCTGTCTCATGTATGCCCAGAGCAGGGTCGATGGACTGGCACTTGTCACAGCTGCTAACCACTCTCTGCACGCTCCGTCTTGTTACATCGGAGTCAACTTTTCTGGCTAGGAACAATGTCCTGTCCACCCCCATGTGATGCATGGTATGCAATCTCCACAACTCCAAGTCACTCAGACGGCATACTGCAGCCACAGCCTGCTCTGCATCCTCTGGCACCTGCAACCAGGTTCGCTTTACCCTGGTCAGGACGTCTGCCCTGTTCTTCTCGGAAGGCACAAAGATCACGCTCAGCTTCAGATTGACCTCAGTGGTTAGTTCACGCAGTATCCCCAATCGGCGCTTTACCAGCATCTCTGCGGCCCCTTTGGTTTGCACCCTCCGCTCATTAGTGATGACTGCTGTCACCCAACCAAGTACAGTGGCCGAATCAGTCCTGATTTCTATGATGTGCAACCCCCACTTCAAGGCTAGGTTCACTCCCTTCAACACGGCATCCAAGTCCGCCACATTAATATGATTGCAGTCATCTGTCTTCCTGACCCAGGCTGCATCTTCCACCATGACACCTCCCACTTCAAAGACAACCCCTATTGCGATGTTACTGGCGTCACACCATACAATTCCGCTCTTTGATTTGGGAACATACCAACTGCACCTCACTGGATCCTCTGCTCTTACTCTGACCAAGACTTCCTGTATCATGTCGGTCGTCTTCTCCCCCACTCTATCGTTCCACTTCACTCCTTCGTCTCATCTCTTGATGAAGCTATATGCTGTCCGGAGCCATCCTGCAATCGGGTAGTGTCCCACCAGCTTCCCACACACCAAGAACAGTTCCCATCTACTCATGCTGGCGCCCAGTTCGGGGATCTCGTTCCCTCGCCGGAACACCAACGCGCTGGCCTTGTCTCTCCATAGCTTGAGGTCCAGTGCAGCACCTCCCTCCATTGCCTCTGGTGGCTTGGCGATCAGTCCAAAACTCTTCAGGTGGCCTATGACCTCTGTTGCTGGCATTATGGTTTCATCCACCAGAATATCATCAATGTACGAATTGGTGACCCTTTTTACTCTGTCCACCTTTCCCAGGATGGCCTTGAGAATTGTTGCCATAATCTTTGGCGCTGAATTCAGCCCGAACCCCAACCTGGTCAGACAGTAAGTCCGGCCCTTATATCTGACAAGCTGATACTTCCACAGTTTCTCAGCCACATGCACCTGTAGGTATGCCAACTTCAAATCGACGATCATGGAGGCCCCTGTCATCTGTCTCCACTCTCGCAAGGTGGCTCCGCAGACATCTGTGGCCTCTCCGCCTGTATGACATGATACCTGATCATTCAGCTCTTGGAAGTCGAGCACTGGCCTGACCTTATGCTTTGTGGGCTGTACCACCACCATCAGTGGTAGGACTCTGCTCTTTTCTTTTTCCCAAGGGATCAATATACCCTCCTTAATCCACCGCTCCACCTCCCTCTCGAACTCACTTCTGGCATCTCCTTTTAGAGTAAGCTGATAGCAGCCCACTTTATTTTATAACGTCAGGGGCTCTCCCTTCCAGTGCCACTCCACTGTCCACCTCTGGCCATCGAAGACAGCCCGAAAATCCTGGTCATCAATGGCATGTGCAGCATGCTTTTCTTCACGGTTCTCACCAATGCACGGTCTTGCCATACACGGTTTCCCCACAAACCCGAATGTTACACCAGCCTCATTAACAGTGACACCTCTTAAACGGGTGATTGCATCCATCCCCATCACCACGTCAATCTCGTCCACCAAATGGCCAACTACAATTGCTCGCAGTGTCAGCCTTATTCCCTGAATCACAATCTGTGCATCTGTATCGCCTTCACAGTGTACTTCTCTTCCGTCAACTGCTCTTACGCTGCTTTCTCCACTCCACGTCTCTACCACTTCTGGAGTCATCAGGGTTGTCGTACAGCCCATGTCCACAAGGGCTCGTGACATCTTCCCCTCCACCAGAATGTCGACTACAGGTAATGACGATAAACGCGCCTCTATTGATCCAAAGGGACAACTACCGGCGTAGTAGTCTCCCTCAGTCCATTTCCCCGCAGACATTTGCTGTTTCTCGACACCGGTAGCAAATGACCTTAGGCTTGGGTGACTCGCAGTCTCGCACCATGTCCGAACCCTGGCACTGGAAACACTGTCCTTTAAATGGTCGCACACGTTCTTTCTTTGACCCCTCTCTGCTGTTCCTCGCTTGGCCACCTATCATTGTTGCAGTCGCTGCTACCGATGTCGTTCTGCAGTACGAAACTAGCACACGAGCCCGAGATACAATGTCTGCCATCGCCATCGAGTGAATGTTCGGAAGCTTCTGCAACTCGACCGACATGTTGTCAGGAAAGCCACTCTCCCTCATAACCTGCCAGTTTAGCCAATCTCCTGAGTTCATTGGCAAATACGTCAACCTGTTCCCCAGTCCATCTTGTTTTCTCCAAGCGAGCGTATGCCTCAAACATTCCCTCCACAAAGGCCTCCATCAACCGGGTTTCTATTTTCTCCGTGCTAAGTTGGTCCTTCTCTTCCATCTCTAGATACAGCGCCAATGCCGAACCATCCAAGTACAGTGATATAAAACTCGTTAGGTCGCTTATACCGTGGAGCTTCGCCATCAACTTCACCTTCTTCAACCAAGCGACTACATCTGTGTCACTGCAAAATGGTTTGATTATCTCGTTTGAAATACGGGCAACAGTCATCGTTCGTTTTTTTTTTATGAGCCGAAATAGCTTGTAGTGTGATGGAGGAAAAGGACAACAGAAAAAGAAGCAAGGGGAGAAAGAAATACAAAAGGCCTTACTTCGGCGAAATCAATGGTCTCTCACAAATTCAACATGTCCTGTCGCTTTGCCGTCTATGCTGAAACTGACCACGCTTCCTCGCTGACCACACGTGCTTCCTGCCAAGCATGCGCCCTTCACTCTTCCGCCAGCCCCTGCAAGCCCTACTTCTGCCCACCTCATCTGTCATCCTCTCCACCAACACCACATAGCTCATCACGGCCCATAACACTGACTGCCAACACCACAAAAACTGAAAGCCCATCATACATACATATGTGTGTGTGTGTGTGTTTGTTTTTGTCCCCTAACACTGCTTGACAACCAGTGTTGGTCTCTTTACATCATTATAACCTATCAGTACAATAAAATAGTACCAGGCTTGATTCATTTGACTAAAACCCTTCATGGAAGTACCCCAGAATGGCCACAGACCCATGATTGAAAGAAGTAAAAGTTAGAAGGACTGAAATCTTTGTTTGATTAAAGCAGCTGAAAGTATTTCTGCATTTGGTGCATGTGTGTGTACACATGTGCATACAGGGTGGGGAGCTTGGCTGGATGGAATGGGATAGATTTGCATGGGATTGATCAAGGGCATGGAATTGGTTGCAAAGCAGGCTGAAAAGGTGGGAACCATCATTGTTTAAAAGAGGAGCAAATGAAAACTCTGTAAAGTGTGTGTGTGTGCACATGTGCATATGTGCATGTGGTATAAGCAGTATTAATTTAAAGTAGTAATGTATATCTTGTACATAAAGTGGATGTATCATTGAAAGCCAATTTAAAGTTTAAAATTATCCATCTCTGTTCGTAGTGAAAGTTTAATAAAAAACAATGTGAATAAAAGTGCAAGAATAGATATATTATTTTAATATTTCTTGTTTTTAGATTTGGTTTGCAAGATTCTTTATATGAGTTCGTGTGTTGAAGCGTATTCTGTTGTGTCTAGGGAGAGTCATTTTCTTTTTGTGCCTTATAATTTAACGCACTCACCAGTAAAATTTCCACTTATTTCTTATTTTTATTTTCCTAAAATTTTCATTGCATCTTGCAACCTTTTCAATAGTCTTGACTATTTGGCTGGGTCATGTGTTAAATTATAAGGCACAAAAAGAAAATGACTCTCTCCAGACACAACAGAATTTAATATTTCTTATTGACAAGAAATGTAGGAAGCTGGCAGCAATAATAAAAGTGCTAGACTAAACATTTTATAGTCTTGTCTCACTTTGTTCTAAATTCAGATGTCAAGGAGCCAGCTTTTATTCTCATCTAATTGAGAATATACCAATGATATATTATTTCTGTTGATTTGGAGTGTACAAGAGAGGAAAATTTGGGGAGAAGCATTGAGAAGAGATATCTGGAGATTAAACCTCAAGAAGGAAGGGACACAGGATCACAACAATTGGCAAACCATTGAGCTAGATAAGACCCATCCTACCTGGAAGCATGGCGAACTGGACACCAAATAATGATAGGCATATATGTATCTTCCCTTATAAGAGGTGGCTCTGTAACTAGTTAAAACAAATGAATATTTCCAATAGAAAGTAACTAGTTATGCTGAAAAATATGTTTTTAATTACATGTAATATCTTTTTGAATGGCAAAGTTAATTCATTGAGAAAATACTGCTGACAGTTGTTATTGTTATGTTATACAAGGTGGCAGAATTGTTAAGCATGCCCGACAAAATGTTTAATGGCATTCATTCTGGCTTTATGTTACCTTTCAGTGTCAATAAAATAAAGTACCACCACCAAATTCGGTTACCTATAATAGAAAGCATTATGTTAAATATCTGCCTAGAGCTTAAAAATAATTCTAAAAAATAATTTTTTAATGAAAGCAGAAGAATTGTTAATTTCTTTGTTTACCTCAGGTGTACAATTGGAAACCCGAGCCATACACAAGCTTGTCAGATATCCCTTCAGAATTTCCAAAATACCGTTATCATAAAAATTCTATAGGGATTTATTGTTATGGACTTGTGAGTATGATTTCAATTGTAATGCTAAAGTTTAATAGTTTTCATGTCAAGTTGTCTCCCTTGACAAGTGTAGTTCGTAAATATTTTTGTGTTACTGTTTATTTTTGTTACATGTATTGTTAATAATATATATGCAATTATAGCATTTCAAAACTTCTTTATGAAGGTTTACACAATTAAATTAGAGAATATTCAGTTGTTAAATAGTTTATAATAGCCTATTTTAACTTAATGTAATAGTTTTCATAAAAAAAACTATAGTTGGTCATCGTTAATAAATTTGTTGCCTTACTTATGGAGTCTTGGAGCAAGGGACATAACTCTGTTTGACTCAGTTTTCCTGGTTGACCCGCCTCTAGCGTCAACTCTGTTAACAAATGCTGTTACAATAATCAAATATCTAAATTTGTAAATACTTTATCTACCACCTTAGATGGGAAAAGTTAAATCGGCAGTAGACGGTAATCCAGAAATCTATATATATAAAACTCTAGTTGTGTGAGTGTCTGTCCCCTTCGATTTAGATTCCTAACTCCTCCCACATTTTGCGGTGCAGTTTAACCAAATTCGGGTATCTTATAGTCGTGATTCATATCGAGCCCGTCTGACTATTAGCGCGCGTCAACGATGAGTCTACGATTTTAAAAATAATTTAACATCGTTTTTTATTCCATTTTAATGCATAAAATGCATCGTATGTCGATGGCGGCGGAGTTGGCGTCCATGCTCACAGCTGCACCTGTTTGCTTCTCCCCCTTCCCTCCCTCGTGAAGCTGTGGGGAAGGGAGTGTAAAGAAATCAACGTCGTAATGCATTGTGAAGGAAACCAGCGTTCTTTTAGAACAACGACTTCATGGCTTGAAGACACCAAAACAAAAATGGCTAAGAAAGCCCGAATTTATAAGGGAAGTAACTCTCTAAAAATGCTTATATAGTTATTTCCCTTACAAACCCGAGCAACGCCGGGCGATACTGCTAGTTATTAATAACTGAAAGATATAATTTTTCTTAACAAGCTAAAGTAGCTGGTTTTAAAATTTCTGAAAGAGATTCAAGTAGTAATGATACTAAACAATATAATGTTTGTTGCTATTGCAAAAAATAGACCAAAAGTTATATTTTGAAATTTGTTTATTTTCTTTTTCAGGACAGTCCTGATAAGGATAACCTTGGTAGAATAGTTTACATGCCAATATCAGGAATACCTTTTGAATTTTTTCCATATTTAAATCAAAAACACTATGTTTCTGCATTCACATGGATTCAGCTCATAGGTATAAAACCTAACATTGTAGTGACTATCAGATGTAAATATTATGTAAAAAACAACCATATTTATCACAGGAAACGTATTAATTTTGTTGATTTTTACGTTCTTATAGATTAAAATCTGCACCTTTTATCTATCTGTTGGAAATGGTCACATGATAAGGAACTAAGCAACTGTACATCAACATTGCTTGGGAGTTGTTCAGTTAAGGTCACTTACTTGCTTTCTTTCTGAGCATTTTTATACATATATTTCTGTTTTCATACAAACTTAGCTTTCTTTGGCACTAGAGACTTTAAGCAAAGCTGTTTGTTCAATATGAATTTTAAAGTCTTGTTCTATTTCTCTGTATTGTTGAAGGCTTTTACTACTGCTCCAGTTTTAATATTTTTGACACTCATCACTTTCCTTTATCATATACTGGCTGCAGTTGTCCATTGTTTTCTTTTTTCTTTTCTCTTTTTTTTCTTCTTTTTTTTGCTAATATCGAATTCTCTGCTAATTTGATAATTATTTCTTTCCAAGGAAATTAAATGCTTTGTTATATATATATATAATATATATATATATATGTTATATATATATATAATCATAATGATCATGATCTTGATCATTTAGCGTCTGTATTCCAAGCAGGGGTAGAATAGTTGATAGGAGCCAGCCAAGTAGAAAACTAACTCAGGCTACTGTGTCTATTTTGACAGGGTTTTTACAGCTGGATGCCCTTCCTAACACCAGCCACTCTGCAGATTGGACTCAGTGCTTTTTACATGGCACTAGCTCAGGTGAGGTTAGTTTTGGCATGATTTTTTCAGCTGGATGCCCTTCCAAATGCCAACCACTTAAGAGTATGGGATGCTTTTTACTTGGCACCAGCACTGGCAGGGTCAACAAGTAACTTGCAAGACATGGAATTTTGAGAGGGGCAGGGTATTTGAGGAGGGAAACTTGTGTCAGAGCTTAAAAGGTTAGAGTGTGACAGAGAGGCAGAAACAGGTGTCTTGCTATAGAGGAGGTACATGTCTTGCTATAGAGAAAGAGAGAAGAGAGAGGGAGAGAAGAAGAAGAAGAGACAGAGAGATACAAGAAAGAGGACAGAAAACAGGTGTACTGATGTAAAGGAGATACTTGATTTCCTAGTCACAGAGAAAAGCAAAAGAAGGAGAGAAATAGTGATCAAGGATGAGGGCAGAAACAGATATGCTGCTGTACAGGAGATCCATGGTTACCCAGCCAGAGGGAAGAGCAAGGGAGAGAGAGAGAGAGTGTGTGTGTGGGAAACACCAAAAGTGTAAGAGAGAACAGGAGAGAGATAGTAAAGTGCCAGGGTATACTCACAAATAACAAGGATCAGAGCTTAGATGTGATGGTAGAGTAAGGAAGAGAGAGATACGGAGGTCATAATATACATGGTCAGGTATTGCCAAGAAGGCGCAAGTAGGGAGTAGGGATTGCAGGGGAAAATGGATGTTAAATGTTAATATACACATACATATGTGCATCTATGCATACATACATGCATCCATGCATGCATGCATACATACATTTACTTATTTTTTATTTAAACCAGCAATTATAGGGAGAGAAAATTAGTCAATTAATTTAACTCCCAGTACCTGGCTGGTACTTTATTTTGTTGACCCCAGTGAGATGAAAGGCAAATTTGAACTCGGAACAAATAGTTGGAATAAATACTGCGAGGTATTTTGTACAGCACCCTAATGATTCTGTCAATATAGAAAACAATAGTTACAACACTATCAGAGCTCAGGTTTAAAACTATGAGAAATTATAGCTCAAACAACTTGATTTTCTTTCAATAAAAAATTGGAAAATAAGAATACTTTTTCACTCTAAAATTATTGCTGCTGGAAGAGCATGAAAAATTATTTTTAAAAGAAGATTCAATAGAAGGTTCTATTTAAGCAATTAAATGTTTGCCTTTAGATATGAAATGACCTAGTGAATAAGGTATTAAATTCCTTTTCATGAATTGTGGTTTCAGTTGTTGGTGTCTATGAGCGGGACATTTAATTCTGTATGCCTTCAGTTAATTGAGCTGTTTAAAAGAGGTGAAAGATTTTTCTGGTAAAAGTATATTTGAAGAAAGTTGCCTATTTAGGAAAATATTGTATATTTTATGTATTTAATGGTAACTGTAGTCCAATACTGCATCACAGTGATTTATGGAAAGATTAAGGATCTACTTTATCTCTCTACTTCAGAAATATTTTCAGAAAAGAATTTCATTTCTGTCACTCTGTGCTACAAATACCAAATGTGACCAACCAAGTTGAGTTGGCACTCTGCTACAATTTCTTGCAGTGGTTGTGGCCTTGTTCTTTTCAGAATTTCTTCATTGGTCAGACAATTCTACCAGTTGACCCTCAGGATCTTTCTGATGCACCTTTAATGGTATACATTTAGTTTACTAGTTGTCCTTACTATGCTCTTACAAGCTTCATGGGTATGCATTGTAGTGGGATGAACAATGGAATTATGTAGATGAAATTTCACATCAATGCTGATGTTTGAGGCTGCTCAGATGGAACGCATATGCTGGAACACTGATGCTGCCTTTCCAGTCCTGCAGTCTATGTCCAGTTCTACATCACCAGTGCTTACAACACTGCCTAGATTGGGGAACTAGCTCACTTCTATCTTATACTGGATGATGTTGATAGCTATTTCTTGGTCCATGATATTGCTTGCTTTTATCACTTTCACATTCATTGTGTGTGCTGGTCCTTAACCTGAGCTTCTCCACATTCTGTTGCAGTGACATTGTCAACTCTTACAGATTTGCAGTTATCTGTATCTATCCACAGGATTCCATTGTTGGGTCCACTGACTGTGCTCCTCATGAATAAACAGTAGAGGAGACAAGATGTAGCCTTGCCTGACCCTCTTATGCATTATCTTGAGTTGTACAATCTTTTGAATATGTGGACAAAGCACAGTGGGATGCCATAAGACATAACAATGTTTCAGAGGGATTCCTTATGTACACTGTCGAAGGCCTTGTGAAAGTTGAGGTTGACTACTAGTGGCTCCTGGTATCAATGATGTTCCATTGAGTGAGGATTTGTTCTGAACATGACCAGTTTCTTTCATAAACCAGCCTGTCCTTCATGTAGAACAAATCCACAACTTGTCACAGCCTTCTCAATAGTATTGTACAACCTTGCTTGGGACTGACAAAAATGTGATGCCTACCAGGTTGCCCTTATTCAGTAATTCACAATAACCACCCCTTACTGTCAATCTTGAGAAACCTGCTCTTCCAAGTAGAAGTTTTGATATGCTTATTTATATGAATAGCCCTTATTGCAACTGGTTCACATAGTCACAAGGAATTGCTGAAAAGCTTGAATGAACACAAACCTTCACATGATCTCCACAACAATAAAATGTGTTTTTGTGAAATGTGATGTAGCCAGCAATGCTAAAAACACCATCTCAGAATAAAGAATATACAGATTTCTATGACTGTATTGAAATGTAGATCAGGCATAGGAGGAGTGGCTGTGTGGTAAGTAGCTTATGAACCACATGGTTCCGGGTTCAGTCTCACTGCGTGCCACTTTGGGCAAGTGTCTTCTACTATAGCCTCGGGCTGACCAAAGCTTTGTGAGTGGATTTGGTAGACAGAAACTAAAAGAAGCCTGTCGTATATATGTGCATGTTTATATATATATATATGTATGTGTGTGTATATGTTTGTGTTTGTCCCCCTAACATCGCTTGACAACCGATGCTGGTGTGTTTATGTCCCTGTAACTTATCGGTGCGGTAAAAGAGACCAATAGAATAAGTACTAGGCTTACAAAGAATAAGTCCTGGAGTCAATTTGCTTGACTAAAGGCAGTGCTCCAGCATGGCCACAGTCAAATGACTGAAACAAGTAAAAGAGTACTTTTCATGAAAGAATCAAAAAGTGAATCTTGTCACAAACTGAAGGCATTTAAAAACATTAATTTGTATCTATATTTAAGATTATCATGATTCTTAGCTGGCATATTGCTCTTTTTTAGTTTCCTAGGGCTTTATCATTGCTGTCCTTTGTTTCAAAATCCTCAGACCAAATTTGTCACCTGAATTGACAAATTTCCATATCTGTCCATCATCACATAAAGTGGTGCGGATTAACAATTCAAGGAAGCTACAATACGTAGTTTTGCGTATATATCAGATGGTAAACCAAGTCAAGTAATATAAGTGATTCAATTTTCATGGCCAGTCTTAAAGGCTATTGGTGTCTGCATATGGATCTTATTTAACTGAGATGGTGAAAATGTTTTGGAGGAACACAGCTGAAGTCTTTAGACTAGTTGTCACCAAAAGTATTGGAGATGATTTAAACTGATTCTCCTCCTATTTCTCTGGCCTTGTGCTTATATCAGGAATTAAGGGCAGTAGATTAGCAGAATCATCAGAGCACTGAACAAAATGCCTTGTGGTATTCTTTATGTTCTGAGTTCAAATCTCACTAAGATCAAATTCAATTTATTGATCCTTGAAGGATGAAAAGCCAATTACTAGTCAAATACTGAGATCAATATAATTGACTGACACTCTCTCCCAAACTGTTGGTTTTGAACTTGAATTAGGAATTATTGTGCTTTTTCTATGATAATATTTGTGCAGTTGTTAAAGTTTTATAGCTTAGCATGGAAAACAGACATTAAACGATGATGATGATGATGATGAAAGTGGCTGGAGTGGTATGTATATATTAATACAAGACTTAGTATTAAATATGGTTTGTGTTGGTTTGTATTTTGAAAGCTTGCAGTTCTAGTGTTTTCATGACATATTCAAGCAAAGCACAGGACACATAATTTTGAGGCCTCTGTCATGGTTTGGTATGTCTTGCATGTTGCAGGTTCAGTTAATTATTTTAAGTGCTGTGTTAGTTCTGTAGCTATGTCTATTGTAAAATGCTATGTAAATATTTGGTAAAGTTACTTAGTTCAATAAAATAGTTCTTTTTAATCTGTAAGTGATGCATTGTTGTATATGCAGCTTTGATTGTAATATGGTTGTATGACGTACATCATCTACCTTGGCTGTTGCTATGTGCTTTGTGTAGAAAGCGCTTAGTTTTTATTAGAAGTTTGTTAGCTCTGTGGATTGTAATAGGAAAATAAAAATAATACTTAGGTTACTGTTGAGGTTGGTTTTGATTCGGTGTTTGTTTGGGTGATTTTGTTCATGGTGCTTTGTGATGTGTTCTATGCTAGAATCATCACCATCATCATTGGGTCAAGCTTGCTCAGATTCACATGACTCTGATCCTCCTTACTTAAGCACTTTGCTCCCTATGGAGCTGAGGCCATTGGTGACTTTGCTCCACTGTTTTTGACTCTGGACTATACAGGGCCACTCCTTCAGTAAAAGGGGATGTTTCCCTGAGGGGGTGGGGCTTACCTTCTCCCAGGGATTGCTGGTCTTTAATTCTCATTGATGCTTTTGTAACTTCACTTTTTTCGAGGTAGGAGGTGTTGGCCCTAAGAAAGCCTATTTTTACCTCCAGTAAGAGATTGTCCATATTAGTCCAGCTTCTGTCCTTTGATCTGTTCAGATGAGAAATCCTACCAGGTGCTTGTGCTCTGCTGGCATAGCTATCAGTCATTGGGACATACAAGCCACTGCAATGCAAGAACTGAACCTTGCAGTGGACTCTGATACTCCACCTGTCTCTATTTTCTGTGATATGTGATAGTTCCTTCCAGTGATATCTGGTGTTATCTGTTAACTAATCAGTTCAAATTTCCACAGAATAACTAATGTGATTACAACCATGTTGAGTTGGATGTCATTAACCAGCCTCTCCTTACTTCTTCAGTAGTTTCTGCCAAAACCAAACTCTTCTTCTCCAATTGTATTTAATACATTAAAAAACTTGATTAAGCTGGGGATACTCCTACATTTTTAATGTTCTTACTATTTCTTGATCAGTTGATACCTTTGAATTTTTTTTCATGCTTGGTTTTAAGCATTCCCCACCCCTATTTTCTGTCAACTTTTTGATCATCCAACTATGACCTTCCCATTTATCTGAGGGAATTTCCTCCCAACTTTTATTTTTAGATTGAAGTTTTTCAATATTGTTTCCCTCTTTAAGACAAGATTTTTTTTTTGTAAATTTAGCTGTAAATTTTGGTTAAAAATTCTAACTCAAATTAGTGTTTACTAATTAGTATAACTGATAAGCCTGTTAGTGTTATTCTGGTTGGACTAAAAACAAAACCTGCAGAAGTTTTTTTTTTTATAAGAAATAATTAATCATTGATTAGAGTGAAGGTGAAACATGGCTGTTCAACACATTCAGGAGGGAAGTAACTTCCAGTAAGAACCAACTTAACCCATGACAACCCATCCAATCTATACAAGAAAAGCAGACACAGAGATAATGACAATGAGAAATGTTTTAGAGAAGTAAGATCAACAAGTAAGCTCCAAAGAAATGGAGATGATGTTTGTTATTAAAGGATGAAATAAAATAATGAAGAAAAAAAACTTACAAAATGTATATGAGAATTTTTAGAAATTTATTTTGTCCAAAGTACATTGTTTTTGTTCTGTTTTTTTTTCTTCTTTTTTTTTTCCATACTCGTGCACTATGTACAGAGTGTTGTTTGCCCAAAGTAACATTGCTGTTTTTCACTCATGCACTAGGTACTGAGTTTTATATGCCCCAAAGTACATTGTTCTCGACACTCAGGCATTCTCATCAATATTATTATTATTTATGTACTGAGTGTATTATACTGTCATCATCAAGAAGTTTACATAGAAATATTTCATTATCCAAAACTTTGCAGAACAGAGAATTTTGGAAGTCAGACATTAATAAAGAATGTTAACTTTCAAGAAAATCCACAAAATTAAAAAGTCCAAATGGGTTTGTTTTTGTTTTGCTTTTTTTTCCTTTATGTACAACAGTGGTTTCAAGAAATTAGGAATTTCAAGCTGTTAATTGAAACACACACACACACACACACAACAAACAAGGAACAACAACAACAACAAAAAAGAACCACTAACATTTTCTTTCACAGCTTTTAAAATAACCCAATACAATTATTTGAGCATTCTAAAAATCATGGTAGTGAAAATAACATTTCCAAAGATCTTAGCAGCTCAACTAGTGCCCATTAAATTTCAACTGACAAGTTGGCCATTTTTCAGTCTCATTTTATATTTTTTTAATAAGAAATTCTGTATAAAATACACAATTCTTCAAGACAAATGTTTTTAAAAACTTTTTTGCTTTGTTTTTTTTTTAATTTTTTTTCTTTAGTTTCATTTTTACTGAAAATGTATACCATGTTGCTATATTGATTATCAAAAGAAAATTAAAGCATCATAGCTTAGATTAAAATGGTCTCACAAATACAGATTGTCTTCATTTGGAGTTTTTGTTCTCCACCGAAACTGCTTTTATTAGAAGCTTAATTTATTCCTGAACAACAGATGATGATGTTAGAACAGAATTATTCAAACACAGCAAACTTAAATTACAATACAATACAGTTCATCTTAAAAAAAAAGTGGTGTAATATCTCTATATTTTTGTTGTATATGTTGAACAGGGTATCAAGCAACTGCAGTTCAGGCTACAATATAGACATATGCACACAACATACAGAAGACAATAATTTAAAATTGTGTATGTTCTACGTATTTTGAATAATGCATTTTTATTAGTTCCCATTTGAAATGATTCAAAGTACATTGGAATTTTAACCAATATATATATATATATATATATATATATATATAGAATAACCTAACTATTATTAATTGGTTAGCTACAGTTTGTCTAATGTAAAATCAAATACTTATCTATTGATGTGATTTTTTAATGTGTTTTATTTGTAAAATAGCTAAGAAATTGATGTCTAAAGAACAAAAAAGAAAACCACTTTAAACTAACACAATGGATATTTGCTGTTCAACCATTAGGAAATTTTGCCAAAATTCATTTAATTTAATCAAATTCATGTCTTTGATTTAAATATTTTCCCCCTTTTGTACAAAACCAGAATGTTTGTAAATATTACTACCTCATTGCATAGCATTGGTGCTTATACTACAGAGACAAATTAATGAATACTGGCTTAAATGGTCAAGTGGGTTACCTAGAAGAAAAGGACTACAGCTTATTTCTCTATAGAAATGAACAGTTATTTCTTTTATTTAGGCATTCTTAGGCCTATTGTTACCTTTAGGGTAGGAGGGGAAATATATATAATTAAATTAAACCTAAGTACTTATTATTTTTATTGAACCTTGAGCAATGAAATGCTAAGTTGATATTAAGCTTGATTTGAACTGTTTGAAAAAGTTTTTAGATGATAATTTTTTAATATATTAGTGACTATTGTAAATGTTAATTCTATCTATGAAATCACCATGTTATTTTCATTTTAAAAAATTATGAAAGTGTAGAATCTCTACAGTATCATTTTAGTGTGGTGAGAGATGTAATTGGTTAAACAATTATGAATTATAGCTCTGGCTATATAGGAAGTCTTAGACTTAGCACTGAAATACTAAAAAAAAAACCACTCAGTTATACTGTGTTCAGTACATCAATGAACTGCATTGAGCCAGTAAGAACTTCAATTGTTACTGCTCAATTCCTCTGACTGGACTTATTGGCTAATAGTTTTAACTTGACTAGGTGTCACTGCTCAAAATATCAGGTATCATTACAGAGTGTAGTCTACTGATTATAACAACTGAAACTGACTCAATATTATTTATGTGATTTAAAAGTTTCAAGTATTTTAAAAGGAAATCATAAAAGATTTAAAGTTAGCTTACATTTTCCTTCTTTTAAAACTGACCTAGTTTGTTGCAATGTCACCTTGGTTTTATAAAATACACACACACAAAAAAAAGAACTGTAAATGAGCTGTATAAAAGTTGTTCAATACCTTATTGTATTTAAACTAGACACACTATTTGAATGCTTTATATACACAGTCATCTCCAGTTATGTAGTCAATTTAAGGCTCTATATCAGTATTATACAATTAAAATTTCAATTTTTTTAAATTTTAAAATATCTCAAAATTCAGATGCAGTAAAAAAGCGAAATTATCTACAATTTCAGATGTACAATTAAGATTAAAAAAAAAAAAAAAACAGGAATAGACGCCAGTGTTGGTAAAACTATGCTAAAATACAAATTGCTTGCTTACAACTAAAATTCCCAAATTTAAGGAAATAGAAGTAATTAATTTGAAATGATGGCTGATACAAATTATTCTGATATGATATAAAACCAAATGCTTTGAGCCAAAACTATCAAAGTAAACAGATTTTAACTATACTGATGTTTGTGAAATAAAGCACCTATTTAAAAGGAAATTTTGCTTCTACATTTCATTAGAAACCTCCAAGAAAGCAGTAAATATCTATAGAGCTGGGTTATTTGGTTATAAAACCAGTTGTATTTTCTAAATTGTTTATAACTATATGGTAATATTTTAATGCGGATGGGAGATGAAAATAATATAATTTTAAAGTATCTCTTTGAATTTAATCTGGAAAATAAGCTTATATTTAAAATAGGTTATGAGCTTAAGCCTTTTAATACCACCACCAGTTTTACACTAAAGTGATTTAAATTCAAACCTTCAACCAAATTTTCATTTAATTTATGTTCCAATACCAGCTTAAAAGTGACAGTTATTTCCCTAAATTCATTGTTTTCAAAATTAAAAACAAAAGTAATGTATTTCAACAGCAATATGGTAACAAAAGGGTTAATTTTATACAGACATTTTGTAACTTTTAGCGATGAGGATAGTATATCAGTTTAGGTTTTATGACAAAGGGAAGAAATTAGTGTTGAGATTGGAAGCATGAACCTAAATAAACAATATACTTGAGCTAAATGGATAAGGCTAGTCTTAGCTATGTATTGTGAAAACATAAATGAAAGTTAGGCGTGATAACAGCGGGAGAATTAAATTTTAAAAACCTAATCTGGCATTTAAGTTACACGGCCAATGTGCAACTAAATTTCAGCTGCTTGGGGAGAATTGAAAGGAATTTAGACAAAGAGTAAGAAAACAAATATTCGAAATTAACTGACATTACATATTGAGAGGAGTAACTAAGAAGAGAAAAATTATAACAATAACACCTTATGAAATGCATAAATACTGCCAATCTCCAAATTTCATTATTTGTTTATAATAAATAACTCAACTTTCTTTTAAAATGTTTACAAGATAACTACAGAAAGGTATGGATAAATATGACAGACAACTAGTTGAGTAAATACATTAGCTGAAAGGTAGCATTTCTTTTTCACATATATATATGTATATGTATATATATATATATATATATATATAATGACTAGCAATGATAAAGCTATAGCTGAGCTGTAGGTTATGTATAAAAGTCTATGGCAAAAACTAAAGACGCACATTTTGTTTTACCAAGAGCTGAAGTAGGCACCCACACACCCCTAAAAACACAAAAATCCCCACAAAAACAAGAAGAAACAAACAAAAAAACATGTCACATAATGTACTGGGAATTTAGAATGAACTGGAGCCCAGAACCAGAAAATAATGTGATGTGTACAGTTAGAATATTGTGCAATATAGTAATTGCCTCAGCACCAAAAAATGTTAATTTCATTTCCAATATTGGTCATTTATGATGACTCCCTCTCTCTCTTTCCTACTCTCTCTCTGTACACACACACACACACACACACATTCAGATGCAATGTCAACTAATCAAAACTAAGAAATACAAAACCATCGGAGAGCATATATTAAATTCATTTTACTTGTCAGACAATTTATAATCTAAAGCGAATGGTTTTTATTTCAACTGAGCTTGGTTGTAAATTAGAGAGCAAACATAAGATGTATGAATGTTTTGACTAGAATATTTCAACATACTAGCTGTCACTGGTTAAAATGATAGGATGTTTGACTACCAACTGAAGGGAGAGTAGTTCTATTCCTATCATCAGTGCTGCTTTGTATTTAATGACCAAACATGCTTCAGTCTCAACAGACACTCCACCTACCTGTAAATATGTACCACTGGGTATTTACTATGAAGCAAAGCTGCAAAATTAACAAACATTTTGTTACTTTACATTGTTGTGGCCAATTCTTCCCTTGGAGAATGACCTCTATCAGGCTGACTTGCTTTAATGGCAAAGACTTCAATGATGTCCTGGGGTTTCAATGGTTTATGAAACTCATGACATTTACAAGAATTATTAAAAAAACGACGACAATTTTGTGTGTTGAAAGGTAGACTGGAGCAGAGTTATTAGCCTTGACAATAAGCACAACAGAATTATACTTA
>NC_042998.1:85213515-85253515 GCF_006345805.1 Octopus sinensis
AATCTCATGACAGCTGGTAAGCTGAAACCTCAAAGCTACTCTCAACCTTTACCTTGTAAAACTTAATTTATATTATATATATGTAAAGGTACAGGTATCAATTCATTCCAGCCATTTCAAGCAACTCCTTTTGATTAATGGAAAGGAGTCGCTCGAAACGGCTGTAATAAATTAAGACCTATACCTCTATGTTATATTTTATTCACCTATCCTGGAATCTGCACTTTGGAAATATTATAGAAGGCATTTTGATATAAAGTACATGTCTGAATAGCCAAGAGCAGATCTCTACACTCAGCTGGGTCATATTATTTGCATACATTGCAAGAATATCAGGTGCTAGCACTTCTGCACTGAGTTTGATATTCACTTAATATTGTTTGGGTGTGCATATTATTATGACCTAACAAAGTGCTTCAATTTAAGAACCTAATTCAACTGAATCTTAATTGTATTTTATATATATAAATATATAAACACAAAGATGCCAGTAAACACTGTTTCAAAAGAATGAAAGTAGTTGTTTCTAATTTTTCTGGGATAACTCCATTATAGTTATCTGTATTGGATTTTGGCACAAGTCCAGCAATTTTGAAGGGAAGTAGTGGTGGTGAGTAAGTTGATATCACTGACCCCAATTTTTGACTGGTACCTTAATTGTACTCCAAGGGATAAATTCAGAATATAGAAATAAGAAATACCTCAAGGCATTTCTTTCCTGATGTTTTAACAATTCTGATAAACCCCCTGCCCAGCCCTTAACTCCACCACAATAATGTTACTGATGGAAAGAGAAGAAACAAATTAAAACAGATGTTATATAATGATAAATAGGTTAATTATATGGAAATGCATTTCTGAGTCATTTTTGTTTTAAAGTCTATACTCATAAGTTTATTTTATTATATATATCATCTTTTCTAAAGTAGGGAAATTTGCTCTTAAACATGATCCTAAGACAAAATTTCTTAAATCATCTCCATGATGTCCAACAGGCTTAGCACTATAGAACAATTCAAAGATAGTTTTACAACTTGTTTAATCCCTTAACAGAATTTAAATTTGTGGAAGAAAAAGAAAATGATTAATAGAGATCATCATCATTTAATGTCATGGGTTGGACAGTTTGACAAGAGCTAGCGAGCAAGAGGACTGCAAACTCCAGTGTCTACTCTGGCATGGTTTCTATGGCTGGATACCCTATCTAACATGAAACACTTTATGAAGCATACTGGATCCTTTTTATGCAGCACTGGAACTAGTGAGGTCACCAAGTAACTTACAAGACAAGATTCCTCTACTGCAATGGGTGTAGTACTAAGAGAGGTGACTAACAATTATTACATTGAGGTTCCTTTTGATATGAAATGTATTTCAAAGGTACCCTAGAGTAAAATGTTTGAGAAACATTGCTGTCTAATCAAACAGAAAGCTAAGACCAAAATTTAGAACTTGCTCGCTTTGTATCTTGCTACTAGAATTGTTTGTGACCAAAAACACTTAACTCTCAACTGGTTTGGACTACTACCTAGCTTTCTACTGATAGTGTGCACAGGTGCAGCTCACCAAAGAATGTAGTGTTTGGATGGTTTGTAGAGCTGAGTTTAAATCCTTATTGTATATCCTGACCATAAATGGAAGTCTGACAACAGCCTAGACTCACTATAGCCTATTTTCAGAGAATCTTTAGAAAGAACATGTTGATGTTAGCTCATCATAGTTTATGAAATTGTGTATGTGGAAAACTGAAAAAAAGAAAGAAAGTGGGATGAGGTAAAAAATATAGATCTGAGAGAAAGAGCATACACTAGAACAGTGAGGTAAGGATAGATGCTGAGAGAAGATATACGGCTGCCAACAGAGCAGAAAGTGGAAGAGACTAATGCATTTAGTAAGAGAGTGCTTCAGGTAATTAAATAAAAAGAGCAGACCTATGTAAGCAACAGAAAATATTTTATATTAATTGTGCTTTTAAGGTGTTGTAGATGTAATCTTATTTTGGAGTTAACTTGATTTTTAGATAATTAATTAAAAGAAAAAGCTCAGGCTTCTTATCAGCACTGTAGGCCCTTCCATACTAGTGCAAGGTTGATGTTCAGTTTGAATTCATATAAGCCAATGTTTGTGAGAAAAATACCAGTCGAGAGAGTATTTTAAAGAGACACAGTCCTAAAAAGGAATGGTTAGATGGACTGTTTAATGTGAGAGTTTGAGGGGAAGTTGAGAGAACTGGGATCAAAATTAGTGAAGATAGATATGTATTGGGTGGTATTCAGCTTGCTATAATTCAGAGAACTAAGACACATATTTGTGAAATAGCAACTGTAATGCCATCAGATTAATGAATGATAGCCTTTTGATGAAATCCTTTATAAGCATTATTTACTTGTCTTTTTTTGTTTGATGATACAAAAGTGGTTTCCCAGTGATTCCTTTGAGTTAAATTTTTATAAGACACCATCTTGTCAGCTAGGTACAGGAATATTTGCCTCAGATACCTCAGAACATAAAAAGCTGGAATGAATACCATGAAAGCATTTTGTCCACAGCTCTAAATATTCCGTCTATCTGCTGCCAGGACCGGAACTTTATTTTATTGACCCCCCCAGAAGGATCAAAAGTAAATCAAACCTTGGTGAGATTGAACTAAGAGCATAAAGAGCCACATCAAATGAGGCCAAGTATTTTGTCTGAAGTGCTAACAACTTGCTGCTCTGATAGCAGCGTATTGGAGATTAAGTCTTACCAATCAACTATACTCTAGTGTGTGTGTGTGTAGCATGATCTTAAATACAAGAGCAGTAGTACCACCATTTGTATTGCACTGGAGCTTTATAGACCTAGCAGTTGATTGGAGCTAAGTATTTTCTGTTTGTGAAAATAATGGCTTGAAGTAGATAAGGCCATATTGTTATATGTAAGGTGGCCACATGAGAATACATCAAACAAATTTTAAAACAAAAAGCACCTAATGTATGACAGGTATTTAGTAATTCAATATATCTAGTTGTTAATATTTTAATAAATTCTGAAGTAATATGTTCAAGATTATTCATTGCAGAATTTCAAAGTGAAAATCAAATATCTACAACAGCAAGTTGTCCCTTTCACCTAATCTAGGAGGGCTTTAAAAATGCTATGTATTCTGGCTCACTTGAGGGGACTAAGCAATTTTTTAACAGTAGAAGTGGTTGAGTTCTGCAGGTTTCTTGCATTTTCAAATTATATTTCAGAATGTATATTTATGAATACATTAATATAACCATGACTAAAAAATTAATAAAAAGAAATTACTAAAGATCTTCAAACATTTTGATGCACCTGTTGGACCATTTTAGCAAAATCTGAAATTTGTTTTTGCGACTTGCAAAATTTCTTTTTGTGATTCCTTTCAAAACCTGACCAAATGCCATTTCTCAATAACAACAGATACACAGAATGTAGCAAAACTAGGTATTCTGGTTTGGTATACTCCTTAAATAGTTACTCTTAGTGTTACTGACTGCTAACACAAATTACATTTGACTTACCTGAAGATAGTTTACTTCCTCAGAACAAGAAACAAGAACATCAAGGGACAAATCTATAGACTATAAGGTAAATTAGTCTGGCACTACATTAAGTCTCTCTCTCTCTATCACTTTAAAATTTTGAACGACAAAACACAGGTATTTATGAATATTTTTGTTTCATAAAACCATTTCAGAATGATTGTTTGATGAAAAATAAAACAATGCCAAACTTATGAGAGAAAAAAAGAAAGAGAATGAGACAAATACTATCATGTTATAAACTATAAACTGTAGTAATGCTTTTTTACTAAATTGGAAATAAGAGAGTTTGCTGATAAAGTAGACCTGTGTTGAATTTAGATTTCATGTATAAGGAATGGAATGTTTTAGTGTTAAGATACACTAAAAGCTTTATTAATTATCTTTTAATGACCAAGTGGTCATTTACAATATACTAATTTTATAATTACCTTTATGTCGTGTACTAATATTAATTTAATTTCTTTCTTTTAAATTTGGATTAATTAAAACATAAATTACATTTGAGAAAAGAAGAGAAACAATGGCCAAAATGGTCAATTTATTATTACTGTTAAAAGTAATTAGTCATTAAAGAAGAACTACCTACCTAATAGTAATTATTTGTTGCTTTTGTTTTGTTTGTTTATTAAAAGTCAATCAATTATAAAAGAAAAAATAATAATTAAGTCAGGATAAAAGTAAGAAATTGTGAAGTTCCTTTTAATAGCACAGATCAATGATTTCTCACACTATCTGGTTGTTTAAACATTCATAGGTAAGCAAAAAAAAAAAAATGTAGCATGCCTTCCCAGACCAAAACTGCATTGACAGAAATTTGTCGAAAGCATGAGTAAAATATAAAAACAGTTACATAAAAAAAAAATTGAAAAGCCGTTCAAAAAAAGTTGAATTTGAAATAATGCATTAATATATATCACACCGGTATAGATAGATCAGTTCTTTTTTCTTTTTGTTTGTTTGTTTGTTGTTTTCAGGGAATGAAGAAAAGAAATTTCATTGCTTGGAGGAAAGGTTAAAAAAAAAAAAAAAAAGAAAGAGGAGGAAAAAGACCAGTCACTGGGATCATAGTTGAGTAGGTCAGTTGAGTTTAAAAGAAACAACAAAAAAAGGTGTAGTAGGTAGTTAGAGAGAATGAAACAACTGTAAGGTAAATGTCAAAAATGTTTGGGGCTACAAGAAACAGGAGAGGAACATTGAATGAACTTAACACAACAACAACAAAAAGAATAATAATGAGTGTTTCATGAAACAATGTTAAAAAAAGACAATGCACAAAATAAAAAGCAAGTTAAATTTTTAAATTTAAAATCCAATTTAGGATAAAAGAAAACCCCAAAAGTGTATTTAAATAGTCAATTCCCCACAAGTATAATATGATTTGGACGTAATATAGATGTTGTTAGATCAGCAGTGAGAGAGAGAGAAAGAGAGAGAAAGACATAGATGCTGTTTAACACAATTTTACTAGTCAAGAATTTTGGGTGATGCTGATCACAATCTCATTAATATCCTGCTTCCTTATTGACATCTGATGGGCAAGTAACCCTTGTTATCCATTTGAAAAATTTGTCCTTCTAAGCAAGTTGGAAAAAAAAAAGATAAAAAACAGGAGCAAAAGAAAAAAAAAGATTAAATAAATAACAAGGGTTTTTGTCAATCATAGTTGGTTGGTTTGAATGCTTAAAAATTAAATAAGAAATATACAATAAAAGATATATATATTACTAGCTTTTTGTTGTTGTTGTTGTTTCAGTGTTGAAAAATCTAGCATGAGTAAATAAAATAAATAAAGACTACTCTGCCAGTTTTGAGAATTGGGTAATATTAATGTTTTTCTTTCTTTTTTTTTTTCAGTTTGGCATGATTGAAATGGTTGCTCCATTTACAAACTGAATATCAAAGAACAAGCAATGTCACTGATCATGCACTACTGATCTACAGCAATGCTGGTAGCCAGAAGCTTTTTTTTTTTTAAATATCTTTTACCATTCTTACAGGAGCAAATAAAAAAAAAAAAAAAGAAAACTCAAGGAGTGAAACAATACAAAGCTGTGTCATTTGTTAGAAATGACAACTTGACTGGTTTTTTTTTATTTTATTATTATTCAAGAACCAAAGAAGCAGTTCTTCCAAAAGTAGCAAGATGTCAGCACCGGTTTCTTAGAGAGTTGAGACAACGCTTATAAGGCGCAGGGAATTACCGAATTATTAATAACAGAGGTTACTATGTCTCATTATAAGGACAGATATGATTCCTTTAAAAAAGGAAAATACAAAGTTTTTACAGTTTGTTTTTAAAGATGAAGTCAATATCTTTTGTTTTGTGTGTTTCTTTTCTTCTTTATATTTTTCCCATTAGCAGAAAATTTTAAAAAATAATTTTCACAACTAAAAAAAAAAAATGACGATGAAAAAAAAATAATTGGAGATAAAACCAAGAAATAATATGGTTGTTGCTAATGTACAGGTTTTTCTTTAAAAAGAAAAAGGTAAATAATTTGTTTAGCACAGTTTAATTGATTTAAATATTTGAATTGGTAAGACTATTTGAAGAAAAAAAAAATGATGGATTGAAAGGTACAGATTGTGTAGCTTTTGGGATCATGAAAAGAAATTCTCAGAAAACATGTTTCAGAAGGAAAGATGGACCTTAAACTAGTTTTTAGAGTTTTAATGTAAAAACAGTTATATATTTTCTGTATAATAAACAACAAAATAATTCTTTCTACTATAGGCATAAGGCCTGGAATTTTGGGGGAAGGTGCTAGTTGACCCCAGCACTCAACTGGTATTTATTTTATTGACCCTGAAAGGATGAAAAGCAAAGCTGACCTCAACAGAATTTGAACCCTGAATGTAAAGTGTCAGAAGAAATGCCACTAAGCAATTTTTTCCCAAAATCCTAACAATTCTGCTAGCTCACCATCTTTAATAATTGCTTCAAATTTTGGCATAAGGTCAGCAATTTTAAGGGAAGGAGTTAGTCAATTACATTGACCCCCAGTGCTCAACTGGTACTTATTTTATTGATCCTGAAAAGGTGAAAGGTAAAGCTGACTTGACAGAATTTGAAACCAGAATTTGAAAGTGTGGGGAAAAATGCCACTAAGCATTTTATTTGATGCACTAATGTTTCTGCCAGCTGATCACCTTAATAATAATATTTGCTTTATCATTGTAATAAAAATAAATATTCCTGATAATAATGATGACTGCATGAACATGGCTATATTAAGAACATTGTTATTAGCACAGTATAAACCTTAAGTCTTGAATAATGTTGTTCAGATTTTCTAAGCTGCTAGTTTTATCCCATTAACATTAAATATATACATCTCATAAGACTGTTTTTTGAAGTGCAAGCAATTAATGTTGTCATTCTCTTTTCTTTCCTCACAAACACTTTCCTATTGTACATTTAATGTCAATCAAAATATTTTCTTTCTTCCTGTATTTCCCTGCTCAAATACAAGTAGGAAATGTCTATTATTTGAGCAGTTGCTTTTTCTTACAACTGAAAGCTCTTTCAACAGTAACTATGAAGGAGGTTTGAAATCATGACCTTGTGGTTAACAAATAGTGCAGTACCTTAACCACATAGGCACTGTGCCTCTAATTAAAATTTTCCTTCATTCATTCACATCTACATTCTGTTGGTTTAACTTTTTGCCTTTTCTTTTTTTTTATGAAAACTCTCGTTTGTGATACTAAAATCAAGAAATGGAATGTGCCATTATTGACTTTCTCATTAAAAAGATGTAACTATTGCAAGTAAATGAATCTAAAAACAAGAGATTTTAGTTCTTTATAAACTTTAATTTGATGTCAAATTTTCAAAGTTTGACATCATCACTGTACTGGATGTTTGTTGAATTTTTTTTAAAAGCCAACTAAAGTTGGAATATATTAAAAGTAAAATAATAATAATACTAATGGTTTCAAATTTTGCCACAAGGGCAGCAATTTTGGGGAAGGGGATGAGTTGATTACATCCACCCCAGTTCAACTGGTACTTATTTTATTGATCCTGAAAAGGTGAAAGGTAAAGCTGACTTGACAGAATTTGAAACCAGAATTTGAAAGTGTGGGGAAAAATGCCACTAAGCATTTTATTTGATGCACTAATGTTTCTGCCAGCTGATCACCTTAATAATAATATTTGCTTTATCATTGTAATAAAAATAAATATTCCTGATAATAATGATGACTGCATGAACATGGCTATATTAAGAACATTGTTATTAGCACAGTATAAACCTTAAGTCTTGAATAATGTTGTTCAGATTTTCTAAGCTGCTAGTTTTATCCCATTAACATTAAATATATACATCTCATAAGACTGTTTTTTGAAGTGCAAGCAATTAATGTTGTCATTCTCTTTTCTTTCCTCACAAACACTTTCCTATTGTACATTTAATGTCAATCAAAATATTTTCTTTCTTCCTGTATTTCCCTGCTCAAATACAAGTAGGAAATGTCTATTATTTGAGCAGTTGCTTTTTCTTACAACTGAAAGCTCTTTCAACAGTAACTATGAAGGAGGTTTGAAATCATGACCTTGTGGTTAACAAATAGTGCAGTACCTTAACCACATAGGCACTGTGCCTCTAATTAAAATTTTCCTTCATTCATTCACATCTACATTCTGTTGGTTTAACTTTTTGCCTTTTCTTTTTTTTTATGAAAACTCTCGTTTGTGATACTAAAATCAAGAAATGGAATGTGCCATTATTGACTTTCTCATTAAAAAGATGTAACTATTGCAAGTAAATGAATCTAAAAACAAGAGATTTTAGTTCTTTATAAACTTTAATTTGATGTCAAATTTTCAAAGTTTGACATCATCACTGTACTGGATGTTTGTTGAATTTTTTTTAAAAGCCAACTAAAGTTGGAATATATTAAAAGTAAAATAATAATAATACTAATGGTTTCAAATTTTGCCACAAGGGCAGCAATTTTGGGGAAGGGGATGAGTTGATTACATCCACCCCAGTTCAACTGGTACTTATTTTATCAATCTTGAAAGGATGAAAGGCTAAGTTGACCTCAACAGAATTTGGACTCAGAACATAGCGACAGACAAAATACTGCTAAATATTTCACCCAGCATGCTAACGATTCTGCCATCTCGCCGCCTTGATAATAATAATAATTATCATCATACTATTTTGGCACAAGGCCAACAATTTTGGGGAGTGGGTAAGTTAATTACATTGGCCCCAGTGGTCAACTGGTACTTATTTTATAGACCCCAAAAGGATGAAAGATAAAGTCAACCACGGCAGAATTTGAATTTAGAACATAAAGAATGATGAAATACTGCTAAGGATTTTATCTGACATGCTAGTGAATCTGCCAGCTTGCCATATTAATAATAATAATCATTTAACGTTTGTTTTCCATGCTGGCATGAAGGCTCTGACAAGCTGTAGAGCTGTGTCAAGCACCAATGTCTGCTTTGGTTTCTATGACTTGATGCCTTTCCTAATGTCAACTACTTCACAGTGTATACTACTAATACTAACTGTTTTGAACCTACAAGGCCTGAAGTACTTGAATGGTATTTTAGTTTATTGACCTCATAAGATGAAAAGCAAAGCTTGCTAATGATTCTGCCAGTTTGTTGCTTTAATAATAATAATCTTTTCTACCCTAGGTACAAGGCCCAAAATTTTTGGGGAGGGGGCCAATTGATTAGATCAACCCCAGCACACAACTCATACTTAATTTATCAACCCCAAAAGAATGAAAGGCAAAGTCGATCTCAGTGGAATTTGAACTGAGAATGTAAAGACAGTATTTTGTCCACCATGGTAATGTTTCTACCAGCTCACTGCTGTAATAATAATGATCCTTTTCTACAACAGGCACAAGACTGAAATTTTGGGAGTGGAAACCAATTGATTACATCAACCCTAGCATTTGACTGGTACTTATTTTATTAACCCCAAAAGGATGAAACATAAAGTTGACCTTGGAGGAATTTGAACTCAGAACATGAAGACAGATGAAATGCAACTAAACATTTTGTCCTCTGCTCCACCAGAAAAATAAAAAAGTTTACCAACCTATTTCACTAAAAATGCCATAATTTATAAACTTCAACAATAATTATAAGGTGACAGCACCAGACACTGAGTGTATGTAACATCTTGTGTTGCATTCAAGGCAGTAATGTTTATTAATTCCTCTTTAACTTTAGTTAGAGCAAGGTAAAAAATGTTTAGAAGAGAGGTTATCCTGAGGTTTGGTGACAAGCCTCTTTAATCACAAAATTTATCCTTAGGATTCATGCAGAATACCAGATAGTACTTTTCTGTAGGTCAACAATATGTCTCAATTCCAACATTGTGCCAAACACATCTATTATTATTATTATTATTATTATTATTATTGTTGTTGTTGTTAAAGAGGGAAGGGCACCACCTGTGACACTTTTCAAAGCCTCAAAGACTTTTGGAAGGAAGTTGTCTTTAGCCTTGTAACTTAACCAGAATGCTTGCAACAGAGCAAACTCTGTGGCAGTCACAGGCCAGACTAAGTTTATCAAACAAGAATAGGAATGGTTACACCAATGATTTTTCACATGGTTTCTGTCTACCATATTTCATTCACAAGACACTGGTCAACTTGAGGCTCTGATAGAAGACACGTCTAAGATACCACATAGTAACATTAAATCTAAAACCATATAATTGTGAAGCAAACTTCTTAACCAAGAGGTTATATCTACATCCCATAATTAATCAGAGTAATATATTGTAAGTAAAATATTTACTAAAAGTGTTTAAACTCCTTCTCTCTAGTAGGTAAAGTACAAGACAGCAAATATTTTTAATATGATTCTCCTTATATATTAAATTGTTAAAATTCATAATAAATGCTGTCAAAGAGGTGTGTAATTTTTACAGTATCCTGAATAGAGTAAATTGTTAAAACTGATATTTAGCTAAAAGACAAAACAGTTAGTTATTAGAATGCTTGGCATAATAAGGAAACATATTTCGGCAGAAGGACAAGGGAAAAACTCAGAACATTTGTATCAAGCATTCTGAGAAAAAGTGTAGCAAAGGAAAGGATGCTGGCAAGTAATTTTAGTAAATGTTGATTAAATAAACCACTGAGGAAAAAAGTGTAAATGTTTAACTAAAATTGAAGACAACCCACCAGGAGGATGATGTTATTGTAAAGACATGAAATATATTGAAAAGATTGTATTTATGAAATGTATTTTGAGAAGACAATAAAAAAAAAAAAAATCAAAACCGGAACAAAAAGAGAAAAAATTAAAAACAGAGCATTGTTTTCAAGAGTTGCAGACAATATTTGATCAGACATTGGGGAAGATGTGATAGTATAAGTGGTTCTTGCAGAATCAAAAGCACCGGTTTATGTATGAATTCTAAAATTAAAAAAAAATCATTTAGAATCAAAAGTTGCATTAATGATTGCAAACTTACATTTGAAAGGAGTCGCTCACCCCAAAGAAAGAGTTATGAGATTTATGAGAGGAAACACCAAACACTACACATAAAGTATAAAGGAAGCCATTTGTGAAAGATATGTAATTTGTAGACTGCAGTTGAATGATAAAACAAAAATAATTCTGGTACTTATGAGTAATCCAAGAAAATGAGCAAGGGAGGGGGATGAGAAGTAGAAATTAACACCGAATTAACATTATAATAAGAACTACTATAGCTACTTAATATTTAGAAGATAATACAATTCACATCAATATAAATTTGTTACTCCATAGATATGTTGTACTAGATGTTTTTTAACAGTTCCAAAATACACACACTTACGTAGCAGAGGAAATAGTTCTTACAGAACCAAAAGCACCGGTTTAAATATGATTTTCTTAGAATCAGATTTACATGAAAAATAAATAAAAAGGTCAACAATATGTTCCCATTCACTGGTTCTACACCGGGACCTTGGCCAAGATAGTTAAAGTTTGCTGGTCACCTTAGATGTACACAAGTACATCTCACTGCTGTAAGCCGGCAGCAAGGGCACTATAAAAGTAATAAACACTATTTGTTACTTTGCAAGCTTGATTAAAGTCTTTGCTTGGGCCTGGTATAAGCAATGAGAAAACTACTCCAGTTTATTTTTACCAAGAGATTCTGATATGATCAAGATCAGCAGAATTTGTCACCCTTTGATATTGTAAACAAGTAAAGCTGTAGAAAGCAACAACAGAAATATGAATGACACTTAATTTCAGTGTTGTGTTTTGAAGTTGCTGCAGTGACAAAGATTAAATATGAGTATGGAAGTTCAACAGGGATCTAATCAACAGTTCACAGTTACCAGAAGGTAAAAATATATATATATATAAAAAAAAAAGATGAGGAAAAGTACTTGATACAAGATCATAGAATATCTAATATTTGTTTGATAACAGACACTGGTGTAAAGGGAAGATATGAATCAATAGAGGAAATAATAATAATAATAATAATAATAATAATAATAATAATAAAAGAAGTAAAGAGAAAAATTAGCAAATGATGAAGACGAAGAAAATATTATAGATGGTTGGTAAAAGTCTGAAAAATCATAACATGTCAGATAATGTTGATGAAACAGGAATTTGAGAGAAGAAATTATAGAACATGATAATACATCATCATTATTATTATTGTGGTTATTATTATTATCATGGAAGTAAATCACATGAAAATGTATTCTAAACATCAGAATGAAATAGCAAAAGTAAGAAGAAAAAAAAAGATTTAGAAAATGTTTTAATAAAACTTTAAAAAAAAAGAAATGAAGTAAAAAAAAAAAAATTGCAACCATTCATTAAGGTGCAGAATTGTTTAAATCATAAAAATAAACATGAAATTCAAGAGTGTTGATGGCTTACACAAAGCCATAAATATTTATCAAAAAAACAAAAACTTGTTCTAGTTAAGTGGAAAGCAATATTATGAGGTTCACACCTTTGTCAGAAGCATCAGAGACAAGAGAAATGGGACACAACTAGGGTTAAAGAATTCCCCACACAAATTGGGTAATAATAAATTTGAAAGAACTGAATGAAAATTGTAGGAGATATATGAATGGGTAAGGGACAGAATCTACAAGCTGGAAATTTAATCAAGATATTGTTACAAATAAAGCTTAGTCAAAGCTAACTAAAAGAAATCAACAGATGTAACAAACAATTAACAGATATTTATAGCATACACAGAATGAATAATCAATCATATTTAGATGATTTGTAAGTTAAATCTAATAATATAGATCACAAGTAAAAAGAAAAGTCTAAGTCAAAATTGAAGACAAAACTGCATTAAAATTCACATCAGTCATTAAACTGAAAGCATTGTTAAGTAATGTTCCAATCAGCAAAATTTCTGATATTAGAAGTTATTCAAGAATTTGGGATTAAGAACAAAATTATTCTTCCTAACAACAGATAGGTAACCAAGTACAATTCTTCAAAATTATATCAACTCTTGCTTCAAGACAACTCACTGACTGGAAATGCAAATACATGCTCATATGGAGAATAAAATTTTTCCATATAATATGATTTTGAATCAAGGTCTGGAATATACTACATGGAATGTTAACCGATTTAGGTACATAAACAGACCTGTACTGGTATGAACATAGCCATCACATGCAAGCATAGATGACTCAGTAGTCAGTATGTTGTATTTACCAATTGTTGTAGGTGCCTGTGTAATCAGGCACCCTCTTGGCCCTCTCACACTTGATCCAGCAGAACACCAAGGATGTGACAGCTGGAAGAAGAGAAGGTTGCACCAACAGCTGGCAGGTACACATTTTCAGCTGAGTAAACTGGAGCAACATGAAATGATGTGCCTTACCCAAAAGTACAACATGCCACCCGACTTCAGAATCAAGCCCATGACATTATGATCATGAGGTCAACATCCTAACCACTAGGCCACACACCTATTGTATGGTAAGCACTGTATTCTATATTTAGGACACTGATAAAAGAGGGTCCTTGAGTCAATGTGCTAGTTTTTTGTAAAGGGCTAAAAGGGAAGCCAAGAAAGAGAAAATAAAAGCCTCACTATATCTATGTTTGGTAATGATTTCATTCCTAAGAAACAACAAGGTTATGAAAGTCACCAGGAACCAAAGAGATGTAAGTTATTGATACACACATATTAAGCTATAACATAGATAAACTATAACACAGCTATGATATTGCTCCTTATTCTTGGAAAATGGAATGCACGGAATTTATGAGAATCATCAAGAACAACATCATTACCCTAACCAAAGAATGGCTTGACAATGAGGAATAAAAACAGAGTTGATGTGAATATCTATAAATGAATAAAAAGACATAGATTTAAGCTACAAGTAACTTTGCAATACCTATCAAAATAGTTGATTAATCATTGATGAAATCTATTAATTATGAAAACAAACTAAGCAACAAATGAAGGTATTCGAAGTTTAACTATTATTTTTCTAAGAGAAAGAGATATTTATTTAGTATCTCTGTAACAAAACTGTTAGAAGGAACAATGTCTTTGAAGGATCAAACAAATTATTTTGGACAACAAGGAAAAGATTTAGAGAAAAGGTGGGTTAAAAAAAATGTATATTTCTGTATGGATTAATCACTGGTATTGATTGGAAAGCAACCTGGTTAGGTTTTAATGAACAAAATAATAAAAAAAATTGAAGAATTTGTGAATTAATTCAGAAATAAAGGAAATAATTATTTACAAGATAAACATATGATTAAGCATGTTGTTAGTTAATAGGTAATTAATTCAGAGAAATGAAGATTGTCATGAAAAAGCGACTTTTAAGAAATTTTAAAGTTAATAACAATTACATCATGAGAGAGTCATTCTAGCCAGTTAACAACATGCAAAGCTGTTAAATTCACTTTAAATATATTTCATGAAGAATTAAAACCTTCATCATACATCTCTGACCCAGTCACTGACATGGATCAAAGTGTTACTGACCAAGTTACAGTTGTGTGATAAAAACTTTGACATCCCATGAGATAATTTAAATTCAAATTGAATTTAACAGATCTGTGTTATTAAATGGCTAAAATGACTCCTCTACAATGTAGTTTGCTTCAGTTTCAATATACAGTCTCAGCTCTAGTCATCTGCTACACAAGTACAGTTCCAAAAAGAAAAAGACTATCCCAAAGTCTATACTTGGAGCTAGGTTGCACTAATTAATTAGAACATGAGGAATCATACTTAGATATAGGATACTTGGACTTAATCAAAATAGCACAACTACCTGGCACACAGCAATATCAGTCAAAGAAAATGATAACATACAATTAATAGACATTACCAAAATTGACTGTAGACAAATACAGACTTCAAAGAAAAGAGGAAGGATGATCACTCATTTTCTTTTGGAAGTATCAGTATTTAGTCAAAGTATAACTTTGACAAAATATTGCAGCAGCCAAAAGGCAACAAGCAAGAAGGAATAACTAAGAAAAAACAAAAGAAAATGTGGCTTAAAAGAAACAGAGAAACATATATTTTGCTTTGCTTGTAAACTGAATTTCTTTTTCCAAGTAGGCACAATGCCTGTGATATATGAAAAGTAAAAGTAGTAGTAGTAAAATTGGTTGGGAATGCGATTTTGTGACATTGATGCCTTTTAAGCAAAGGCATTAGCAACATAAAGTAAAAGAATTAAAACCGAGAATTGAATTTGGATCAAAGACTTGTCTCACCGGGAGCTTGACACAATTCTACAGTATTTGCCATTTCACAGATAAATATTGTCATTTAAAGACATGTTCTTACATTCACATCATCTTTACTGTACGCCCATAATTCCATGTCGGACTGAGTGGCTTAGATGAGTTTGAAAATTTAGACATTTTGGTAAATGCCTTTAGAACCATTACTAAAACCAGCCAGTTATGGCATTAGTAATTAGATTCCAACAGTATAGTAATTTGTAATTGTAATTTAGTAATGAACTTTTTCAATGACTCGATATTTTAACATTTATCCAATTTTAAAAAGATGCCCTTTTATTAATTATTTTATCAAATGATTGTCTATATCATGTTCAAATCCACACAACAACATTAAATGTATTGGCAGCATGACTGTTCCATGAAAAACAAAGAGAATGTTATATTGAGAAAAGATCCAGATACTGGATGCAGAAGATCTAGAAAAAAACCAAAACAAAACTAATGTATTTATAACACAGACAGAAAGCAAGATCAATGAAACAAATCATGTGCTACAATACTGAAGGACATATTGAGGGGGAGAGGGCTTGGGAGTTGAGTGAGGGAGTAAGAAAACCATTAAATTGTAACTACCTAAGTTACTTAAATGTGTTTAAGGAACAGATGAAGGCTTATAAGAGAAATGACAGGGGCACTGATGATTTCTGGCATTATTGGTTTTCTAAACAATACCAGGAATGACTGAACAGACTGTGAAATGAATGTGTCATTTTAGAATCCATTCTTACCAGGGTGGATCCTAAAATAAGAATTAGAAAAGGACCAGAGATACTAGTCAGGATATTAAAAAAACAACAACAAAAACCCATCGTCATAAAACTGAAACGCCAATATTTAAGATTTATAATGTGCCAATACTACAACTAATAGTAATAATAATTCTTACAAATTTTGGCACAAGGCCAGCAATTTTATGGGGTGGAGGAAGTCAATTACATTGACCCCAGTACTTGACTGGTACTTTTTTTATCGACCTTGGAGGGATGAAAGGCAAAGTTGACCTCAGAAGGATTTGAGCATAGCATGTAAAGAGCTGGATGAAATGCTGTAAAGCATTTTGTCTGATGCACTAACAACTCTTCCAACTCACCATCTTAATAATAATGATAAAATAGTAGTAGAAGTATTTGTAATAGTGGTGATGGTCATGTTGATGGTGATAGTAGCAAAAGTTGTCCTCATTTGGGGAAGAGGGGGGAAAAACTATTTGGAATGAGATTTTTTTCAGCAGCATATTATTAATTAGAAAAGTAATAAAAGTTTTTATTTATAATTCCATAATGCCTTCAGATATGTTTTCAGAATTCCTTAACAAATATAAGACCTAAAGAATAAACAGGACATAAACAGAAACAATGTGTGAAAGAATCTGAAAGAGCGAATAAAAATAAATAAATTTTAAAAATTCTAAAAAAAATTAAATTATACCAAAAAAATGAGGAGACAGAGAGGAGGGCAAATATTCTGCATTTTTTAAAAAATAATTTGTCAAGATGGTAAAAAAATGGATGTATTTTTTGCTTTTTTCATTTCTGTTTTTTGTTTTTTTATCTCATGATCTGTTAAAAATTACACCGAATGAGAATCATATATTGTATTAAAGCAAACCATTATATTGAATGTGGGTTGTTATTTCATAACCTCAAATGGCAGGATACCTGCCAAGCAATGACAGACATAAACAAACAGACTTATTATTGGCAAGGAAAATGAGAGGGAAAAAAAATTTAAAAGTCTTCATTTTTCATTAATTAATAATAATTTTTTTTTTTACTCTTCTTTGTAATTTCAATTAAGCTAGTAATCATGAGTGCAGACAGTTCCAAAATAAAAGATTCATCCCCTACTGATAAAAAAAAAAAAAAAAAAAGACAATTGGCTCTCACTGAATTCAACAATGAAAAAATTTTTTTAAATAAACTAAGATAAATAAAAAATAACATTATAATAATAATAATGATAATAAACATGCTCCAAGACAGGATGAAAGAGATTCATCTCCATGGTATCTGCATCAACAGTCTGCAAACCTTATTTATACAACAGCCTTGTTAGCAGTGATTTAGTTTCAGGAACTTTGTCAGTGCTTTTAATATGAACAACAGGTTTCAACTGTTTGCACATGGAGAGCTAGAGTTCAAATACAATACAAGCACAACCACACAGAGAAAAAGTGTGCATGAAGATGCGTTAGCAGCAACTTCTACCATTTCGTTTTTGTCACTACGGAAACAATCTCAATCAGAGGCCGAAGGTAGAGGGGGGCAGGGGAACAGTGGGGGGGGAGGGAGGCTGAACGATAGAAAGTATCAAATACAGAGCCAGGTGATCAATTCTAAGAGATGAAAGAATGGAGTTAAGTTATCAGATCAAATGTTTCAGCATAGAGGTCATGCTGGAAGTGTATTTGTCCTTTCAGCGATTCCAACATTTTACGGTGTTCAACACCAAGCTCCCTCAGACTGGAGATACTCATTAGCAATCGTGGAAAAAGTCCCACTTCATCAGGATGAGCAGCATTAATTTCATGCTGCAAAGCCTGGATTAAAAGTTCTTGAAGCCGGTTAATTTTATCACTACGTTCAAGACCATGACGATCTGAAAAAGGAAAAATAATATGTAAATAAATATTTTATTTCACAATGTTTTTTTTTTTATTTTAAATATTTCATAGGAAATATTTAAACATCAAACTAAAACAATAGTTGCATAAATCTAATCACTTTAGTATTTAACACAAAAATTAATATGGCATCAATCAATAGAGACTATTTAGTTCAAATTTATGATAAATGAAGTGCTTCAGTCCTACTGTGCAGTATAAATGTTTTCTACTATAGCCATGGGCTATGCCTTGTGAATGAATCTAAATGATGGAAGCTATATGAAAGCCCATCATATGTGCATAAATACATGTGTGTGTGTGTGTGTGCAGGAGTTGCCCAAACTCCTATGTATGTTTTACAACATTATGGGTTACTATTGGTCAGACTTTATATCCAACCAACAACTCTACTCAGGAACTGAGATGCGTCTTCAATGATTCAGGAGCACCAATTCAGACAGTATAGCAATGTTGTATGATCTGCTGAGTTAGACCCTGCTTACTATGTTCTCTTAACTGCAGATCCAGCTGGGTTGACTGCTCTTGTTGGTTGGCCACATGCTACATGGACACAGAAGATGAGGAGGTATCTTGCAGAAATGCAAAGATGAAGACTGACTGGGATTCTGCTTGACAGATTGCCCAGGAGGGCTCAGGAATATACCAAAACAATGGTGATTGCAGCAACTTACTGCAATGGTGCATGCTTCCACACCTGACCTGACTTTGGGGGTAGGCATGGCTGTGTGGTTCAGAATTTCACTTCCTAATCATATGGTTTTTGGAATTGCTTCCACTGCACATTACCTTGGACTAGTGTCTTACACTGACCAAAATCTCGCGAGTAAGTGCAAGCTGAAAGAAGTCTGTTATACATATGTGTATTTGTTTACAATTGATTTTTTTCTGAAAAATGCAAGCAAAAATAGCAATGTTGTCGTCAGCTCTCCTGTCAACAAATCATCTAGTGGCTTTGTTCCTTTGAAGACAGGTGAAAACCCTTATTTGAAAAACAGGTAAGGGCTAGTGGCAACAAAGGCATTCAGCTGTCAATATCTCAGTAAACATTTATCTAACCCATGCTGGCAGGGAAAAATTAATGATTATGTGAGAGTGTTTCTCTCCATATCTTGTCTTTATGCAACACTACATGATAACTAGCTTTTATTTGCTTCTGATCCTGTTTTTTTTTTCATTGGTTTGTCAGAAAGGAATCCATCAGATAAAGTACCAAACTTGAAAGAATAACTACTGGGATTGTTTTGATCTACTAAAAACACTTCAAGGTAGTGCCCCAGCATGGCCACAATCCAATGAGTAAAACCAGTGAAATAATATATAATTTTACAATGATTAAAAAAAAAAAAGTTGCAATGTGTATTTTAAGGATTGTATGAAGTGCTTTTTTTATTATTCAACTGAAAGAATCAGAAATTAAATTATAGCACCTATGTAATCTGCATTGAGCAATTAAATAATTGAAATCAAAAGTACTTCATTAATTTCCTAGAAAACTGGTGGTCAGTAAACGTCAGTTTAATAAAGCCCGCAAAATGGAATTATGTAGTTGCCGTATATTTTTTAAAAATCTGTTAAAAATATATGTAAGGGAGATAATCCAAATGTGCAAACGTCATTTCATTTTTATAATCATGAAATCAAATATCAAAACGAATACAAAATCCACAAGATGTAATTAAACAATTGATTCCTGTCTTTAAGTCGGAGAGAACAATATGTGTGACGTCATGAATATTATAAAATCGAATACTTACTTTGAAAATAGATATTTCTTTCATTCAAATAAAAATAAATGTAAAGGTTTTAGTAAAAAAAATCCCGTCATTCCTCGTGATTATATTTTAGAAAACCTTGATAAGTATCGAGATTGTATTTCTTGTAAAATGAAAACAAGAATCATTATTTCCTTATAGCCATTTTGTAGTGCCAATATAGGAATTTTTTCATTTTATTTGGCCCATAGATATTGATAACTATATATTAATGAATTAGTTTTGGAAGGTTCTCGTAATAGAAGATGAAAGTAAATCTCGAGAGAAACTTTCAGAACAAATTATATTCAGTTAGATGGAAAGATACTTTATTGCAAACCTGTTCAACTTGTATGATTATACGAACAAGAATGTTGAATCAACGACGGTTATAATATACGAGAGAGTATGTACAACTACATACAATACACCAATTATTGGCAACTCAGCCAAGTAAGAGTTATATACCTTGTCAGGAGACGCACAATATAAGCAGAGTAGCAACAACATGCAGTTGGATTTTTCTTTATTGAACTTTCCCAAATCAACAGAAAGTACTGAGAATGAAACTTCCGGCATCAGTTGTTAGTTGTCGGAGCACTGCATCCTTCAAAACTTCCATGCTTTCTGAGATTAGCCAACACTACACCCGATTTTCTCCCCCACATACACACACAAGCATGTATCTGACTCATACATTGTTCGCTTTCCAGACATTTGTACATTACTGCATATACTCTATACGCACTTGCTGACAAGTTGTGGTGCACCTGAGCACTGTATACAATAATTTCATTATTATTTTTTTTTATAATGCTAAAATTCACAATCGTATAACTGAATTTAGAACCAGCCCAAAGTTACTGGCACCCCAAACAACCTCAATTTTAGTGACTTTAGAGTATACACATATACATTTTAAAATTTTTACAAGGAGTAAAACTTTTAAATGTAGAGAAAAAATTATCACAATTTATAAAATATAAGAATAATGCTAATATTTTATCTATTTCCATTCTGCACTTGCCTTTTATTTTAAAAAAATCTCTAACATATGATGTGACCCCTCAAAGTCTGAGATACCCAAAGCAACTACCCTAGTTGTTGTTATAACAACAATCCAGTTCAGGTTGGGTTATTTAAAATCACAAAGGTTTAACAAAACGACAGTTACAGTTCTATATTTAAGAGATGAGGAATTATGTACATTATTTACATTTGATGGATATTTGTCCTCATCTTGTTTTTTGTTAACACAACGTTTTGGCTGATATATCCTCGAGCCTTCATCAGGTGTCTTGGGGAAATTTCGAACCTGGGTTCTCATTCCTAAGGTATTTTTCGATGTTGTTGTTATTATTATTATTATTATTATTATTCAGGTCACTGTCTGGAATTGAACTCGGAATCTTGGGGTTAAAAGCCTGTGCTCTTAACCACTATGCCATATGCCCACAAGTATATGGCATAGTGGTTAAGGTAGTAAGCCCATTATGCATGCAAGACTCCAGGAGCCAGAGATGATTTTTAATATCTTTCAAATGAAAATAATGTAAAATGACAGTTACTTCAAGACTGCTCTACTCAGTAGATATACTTAAAGAGGACTAACAATTCTGTTGAGAATTATGTTTCCGGGATCATCATCATTGTTTTAATATTCACATTTCCATGCTTGCATAGGTCAGATGAAATTCCTTGAGTCAGATTTATGCAGCTAGGTGCCATTTCTGTCACAAACTCTCAATAGTTTCCAAGCAAGGATAAATTTCCCAAAGTCCTTTGAACATGAAACATGTTTTTCACAGAAAACTGCAAATAGACAATATCATCATCACTTAACATCCATTGTCTATGCTGGCATGATTTGGATGGTTTGACCAGGGCTGGTAAGCTGGAAGGCTGCACTATACTTCAGTCTGATTTGGCATGGTTTTCTAAAGCTGGATGCTCTTCTTAATGCCAACCACTCTGAGAGTGTAATGGATGCTTTTACATGCGAATGTGCGTGTATGTTTGTATTGACACTGTGCTAATTGTCAGCAAATGTCACTTGGTTGCTAACTTTCAGATTACAGGAAATATCACCTTGCTTGGAAACCTGTGAGAATTGGTGACATGAAGAGTATCTATAGAAAAATCTATCACAACAAATTTTGTCTGATCCATGAAGGTATGAACAAGTAAATGTTAAAACAATGATGAACAAATACATAGATAAAAAGATATAAGTACATTAGTGAAGAAAAACAAAAGAAAATTAAATAGTGTTAAGAAGTTACCTGGAGATATTAGCACCAGAGAACTGAACAATGCTGTTTCTATGTCACGCAAATTAAAGGCATTGAAGCGGGTACAGAAGTTAAAGAGAAAGTCAACAAAATGTTCTCCAAGAGGAAATCCAGCTTTCATGTCATCTCGGCTCATTAGCAACCCAGAGTCTGAGGCTATAATGGTATTGCTGTCCCCATCAACCAAATTGGAATGAACTACACAAGCAATCTGAATAAAAGAAATATAAATAAATAAATGTGTAACCAGAAACATTAAGCAAATATTTAACAACATTTACCATACACATAGCATCATTAAATGTGTAGTTAAGTAGCATTAATACTATTACAACTTATATGACCGTCATGAAAAATTATGAAGCAGTGAAGGAGTGCAAGTCAGAATTTGAACCAGTAACAGTGCTTCATGTGGTTTCTCAGTGTTCTTGCTATAAATATTAGAAATATTCTTCACAAATAAGTTAATAATAAATCAGATAATGTAGTCATATATATGTAATAAGACTGGATGGTTACAGTTGGAAAGCCTTTGATCATAGAGGTCTGCTAAGCACCACCATTTACAACCAAAACGTTCTTACTGAATAATACCTTTATTTTTACATATTTAATGTAAAAATAATTACATTTATAAATATATATATATTTTTTTTTTACAATATATTTAACTTTTCATGTCAAATATGTGTTGAATCAGCAATGTAAAACAGACAGCACCAAAACGTCTCATCATTAGTTTGAGAGGATTTCAGTTATGGAAGATTAAAGAAGCATTCTTTTACAAATTTAGTAATATTGCACAATTTAAATTACAGAAATAATGAACACTACAATAGAGTCAGGGAGGAAAAAGATCCCTGCTCCCACCCCAATCAAAAAATAATATAAACAATATTTACCTCAAAACAACCCCCTTTTATTAATTTAATCTGACTGTCTTGTTCTAATGATGTAAAGCCAGGGATTTTTTTAGCAAATACTATTACATCTTGTATGGTTTTGTTAATACGGTGTTGAAAACTTTGCCAGCAAAGATCGCCTAACTTTTCAGTTCTAGAAGACAATGAGGGACCATTCTGAAAGACAAAAAGGATTGAAATTTAGATATGAAATATTTAACACGTTTTCTGACACACAAAACATATATAGACAGAAATATTTATGACAGCAACCCTCTTGAGACTGTCCTTGCTTTTGTGATACAAACTTCCTTTTTAATGTAATTTAAATTAAAACTATTCTTTAAATTTTCATTATAATCAAAATTTCAAATTCCATCTTAATAATGACAAGGTTTCTTTTTTGATTAAATTCTTCATTATTTTAAAAATTAATTGAAACAAAGGCATTTTATTTTAACAGAAATATGGTATCAAATCAGTTAATACTTAAAATACAGAAGACAATACAAGCACAGAAGAAAATGCATGCATATACAAAAATCTGAAGAAATATTCAGACATGTATTCATACAGAACTTGGAATATCGAAAATACAGAGGCTTATGAAAAGGTGTTTAGTAAAACAATGATAGGTTAAATTATTTACAAGTATGACAAAAATACAATGTACCAATACACCAACAATAAACATGTGAGCAGACAATGACTGAATAAATAAATTATATATATATATATATATATAACATTAACAACCAAAATAAATAAAACTAAAAATTGTAAAGTATTTAGCCATGTACCCCAAAACAATAATGATGTTAAGAAACCTTATTAGTATTATTTTTAGGAGGCAGCAAGCTGGGCAAAATGCTTAGCAGGATATCTTCCTGCTTTACTTTCTCAATTCAAATTCTACTGAGGTTGAATTTAACTTTCATCCATCTGGGGTTGATAAAATAAGTACCAATTGAGTACTAGGGTTTAATGTAATCAACTAGCTCCCTTCTACAAAATTTCAGGCTTTGTGCCTATAATAGAAAGGATTATTATTATTTTGGGGCAAATTAAAGGGGAGAGGATAAGTTGATACCATCAGTTCCAGTACTTGACTGGTCCTTTACTGTTTTAAAAACCCTGAAAGGATGAAAGACAAAGTTAGCCTTAGCAAGATTTGGCACATTGCTGATTCAGATCCTGTTGAGGTCAACTCTACTTTTCATCACTCCAGAGTTAATAAAGTAAAGGGCATAGTACTAGAGTCAATGGGATTGACTAATCTCCACCTCACAAAATTGCTGGCCTTGTGCCTAAATTAGAAATAAAACAATAATTATAATAATAATCCTTTCTACTATATGCACAAGGCCTGAAATTTTGGGGATGAGGAAAGTTGACCACATTGATCCCAGTACTTGACTGGTACTTCATTTATCAACCCCAAAAAGGATGAAAGGTGAAGTCAACCTTGGCAGAATTTTAACTCAGAGCATAAAGGTTGACGAAATGCCACTAAGCATTTTGTCCAGTGTGAAAACAATTCTGCTAGCTCACTGTCTTAACAACAACAATAATAATCATAATAATGTCATTTAAAGGCAATTTAGTTGATTACATAGATATAACCAACTTGCCCCATCCCCCAAAATTTCAGGCCTTGTATCTGCAGTAGAAAGAAATATAACAGCCAAAATAAGCTAATAATAATAATAATAATAATAATAATAATGATAATAATAATAATAATCCTTTCTACTAAAGGCACAAGGCCTGAAATTTTGGAGGAGGGGACTAGTCGATTACGTCAACCCCAGTGTTTCACCGGTACTTCATTTATCAACCCCAGTGGAATTTGAACTCAGAATGTAGCGATGGGCAAAATACTGCTAATTATTTTGTCCAGCATGTTAATGATTCTGCCTTAATAATAATAATTTCATTTATTTGCCACAAGGGTGAAGGATGATGGGAGGGGCAATACAAAGACAGACATAAAGTGTGGGGTTTATATATAATGAAATGATGGGGGGAAAAAAATGAAACACGTATACATTGTATACACTGAAAAAGAAGGGACACATGCGTAACATACAAAATTTTTAAATAATAATAATAATCCTTTCTATTATAGACACAAAGCCTGAAACTTTGAGGAAAGGGGATAGTCAGTTACATTGACCCCAGTGCGTAGCTGGTACTTATTTCATTGACCCTGAAAGGACGAAAGGTAAAGTAAATCTTGGTGGAATTTGAACTCAGAATGTAACGACGGACGGAATGCCACTAAACATTTAGGCACAAGTCTGATGATTTTGAGGAAGGGGAATTAGTCAATACCACCAATCCCATTACTTGACACATCTATTTTATTGACTTCACAAGAATGAAAGGCAAACTTGACCTCAGCAGGATTTGAACTCAGAAATGGGAAGAAATACCACAAGGTATTTTATTTGCCACTCTAATGTTTCTGCTAGCTGACTGCTTCACTAATAAGACTTTCAAATTTTGGCACAAGGCCAGCAAGTTTTAGAGAAGTTGCTAAGTTGATTACAACAACCCCAGTACCTGGCCAGTACTTTATTGGGTTTGAACTCAGAATATGAAAAGATAAATCAAAATTCTACAAAGTAATGAGCTTGATGCTCAACCAATTTAACCATCACCACTCTTTAGTAATAACAATGATTTTTCAAGCTAAAAATTATTTATAACATTTGTAAATGATCCCAAAACAAAACATTAAATAAGCTAGAGAAAAAAAATGACCTTCAAAAATAATGAATTAACTGGTGCAAAGCTATAAATATTTAGGAAATAACTTATTTTTACACTGCCTCTAGTAATTGATACTGAGGATGGTGATGATGAGATGTAACTGAATACCAAAAAAATTGTTTGATATCAATTCTGCCATCTACAATAATGATTTTTAGTACTGGCACAATTTAGAGGTAAGTACAGTTGATGAAACCCATCCTAGTAATTAATTAGTATAGGAGGACGAGGTGGGTGTTGTGGGATACAGGTTCAGAACAATGAAATACAACTAGTATTTCATTGATTCCTTGATCCACTGATGTTAACAACAATAACAACAACAATAAATAATCATTCTAACATAGATGCAAGGTGGGAAATTTGGAGAAAGGATTAGTCAATCAAATAGATTACAGTATTTTTCTGGTACTTTATTGGCCCTGAAAGGATGATAAAATAAGCTTGATCTCAAAGTCAACCACAACAAAACTTGGACACAAAATGTAAAGAGCCAGAAGAAATGTTGCTAAGCATTTTGTCTAATGCACTAACAATTTTGCCAGCTCAGTCTTAATAATAATAATAATAATAAGTACAAAAAGGACATGAAGAATTACAAAAGAAGGGACTACACAATCAATTCCAATTAGCCACAGCAGAAGTTGCTGGAAAAAGTAAATGGGATTGGCTGATGAAAGGAACCCTAAAAAAAGAGACCAAGAGTATTATATGGGCAGCGCAGGACCGAGCTCTGGCTACAAACTCGAAGGTCGACCTGAGGAATGAGCAAATGTCACCAATGTGCTGCATCTGCAATGAATGAATGCCCTAGACTTGCCCCAAACCACTATAAGTTGTGGCAACACAACCAGGTAGTGAAAGTGCTACATTAGCAACTGTGCGAAAAGTGGGGGCTAGAGAGGCAGGAGCACAAACTGCAGAGATTGGTAGAGTTGGAGACTAGCAAAATCCTCTAGGAATTCCCAATCCAAACAGATCAGGTGCTAGAGCATAACAGACCAGACATCATGGTGGAGGACAAGATGCACCACATATGCTATATAGTTGACGTTGCATGCCCCTTTGACCCACGAATAGTCAAGAAGTAAAGTGAAAAGATAATAGATAGATACAACACTCTTAAGTGCAAAATAGCTATGGAAAATGAAGGTGAAGATAGTGCCAATTATTGTTGGGTCCTTGGGAACAGTACCAGAAAGCATCTACTGGGAATAGAGTGCCTAGTAGAACTGTTACAAAAGGTTTGCCTCCTTGGTACAGGCAGAATAATCAGGAAAGTATTAGATAGCTGAAAAGAACGAATAGCATGGTGCCATAGGCTGCAGGTAGTAAGTCCGTTATGCATGCAAGACTCCAGGAGCCAGAGATGATTTTTAAAATGAGAATATCTGAAATAAACTCAACTGTTCTAACAAATGAGAATACTAAAAATGAACCCGACTACTCTCAAAAATTAAATAAAAAACAGGAAAAATAATCCAGAATCCTTGTCTGGTACCGGATTGATCCCAAAATCTAATCAGTTTGTGCCAGTCATGAGGCCAAACAGCCCTGAAAGTTTCATCTGAATCCATCCAGCGGTTCTTGAGATATCTTATCCATAGACAAACAAACACAACTGAAAACAATACCTCCGCCAAGGCAGAGGTAATAATGATACTGGATATTTAGGCAGGTGGGAAACAGTTGATTAAATTAACTCTAATACTTGGGCAATACCTATTTATCAGCTATAAATAGATGAAAGTAAAAGAAAAAAGAAAATATCCTGCCTGAATGGATCAGAAAGAAATATTGCAAAGTATTGCTTTTACTTCTTCAAAAACTAGGTCAGGAATCTTGGTCACCCACTGGCTTTGATAGTTCCTCAGTTTCATAACATTCACGTAGTTGAGTGGTCTTTGTCCTATAATTGGGTGTAGAAGTTTCCAAAATAGAACACCTGATACAGTCTGGTTCTCAGTATGATAGCAGTGGCCAGCAAAGCCTTGCTTGTGTTGAGCAATAAAGTAGAGATGAGTGGAATTTGTCTATAAATCACTTCTTTGGTCTTGTGCTCACACCCTGAGATGTTTCAAACCCTGATGAGAAACTTGGTCTATGTACCACCAAGGTAATCTTTGAAGATTCTTCTTCATAGTCCAGGTTTTGACTCGATAAAGAAATATGATCTCTACACATTCCCAGAAGACCTGCCTTGTTGTCTTAGAAATATGTGATTGTCATATGTTTTGACCAGGCTGAGAATCTTGCCCTCTCAGCTCAACTGTGCAATGTATAAAACTTATTAACATCTCCTGAGAATGTTGTAGCATAAGTAAGAGCTTTTTCTCAAAAAAAAAAAAAGAAAAAAAAAGAAACTGATAACATGACCATTAATGCAGGTGAGAACCACCTGCCATTTTACTACAATGATGGCACACAACTGAAGGAGGTTAATGACTTTAAGTACCTTGCCAAAGTATTTAGCCAGGCCCTTAAATGTCTATTGTCAGCAGCTAAATCCCCTTCAACAAGAAATATAACACACACACACACAATCATATCTATATCTTGTGATAGAATATGCTATCACAGCATAGTTTAGAAAATTTAGATATTTGTAAGAATTGTCAAGGTTAACCTTCAAACAGTAATATCCTCCCTGATACTAAGCTCAAAATTATAGTATAAATATAAAATAATCCTCATACACCACTGACATCTACATCAAAATAGAAGTGTTACAACACACTGCTACTTAAGTGAGTCAGTAAATAAAATAAAATAAAGTAACTGTGACACAGAAATTGGTAATCATTAAATCTGTACTAGAAATGTAACATATTAACCACTTAACACTCAGCCACTTTTCATTCAAAACCATAATACACAAGATTTTCTCTTCCTGAAAGGTACGTAGAAGCCTTGCTTATATTCACTTATAGAATAGGGCATTGTTCAAACACAATAAAACTTCAAGTCGATTTTGAAAACAAAACTTTTGATCAGATAAATCATTTCCTCTTCTGCCTCCTCCTCCTCATCATCATCATCTACCAACCATCTTCTATGCTGGCATGTGTTGGATGGTTTGATGGGATCGAATGTTCCAGTGTCTGCTTTGACATGGTTTCTATGGCTAGATGCCCTTCCTAATGCTAACCTCTTTACAGCATGTACTGGGTGCTTTTGCATGCTGCCAGCTCTGGTGAGGATGCCATGCAGCAAGCAAGACAATGAGCCCCAAGGAAGAGTGGGGATCTTGTGGTAGGAGATAAAGGATTAAAGTATGAGAGGAAGGGGGGGGGCTGAATAGGATTTTTTGCTGTCGAGAAGCTACATGGCTACTCACATTTAGAAGGAAGATTGAGAATGTTTGAGTGAAACTGGAGAGAGATAATAAAGTGGTGATGAGGTATTCAGGTGGTCCCATAAGATTTAAGATGAGTAGAAGTAGAGTGGGGAGAGACGAACGAGGTGTGTGTGAGGGGAGCTGCAATAGTGTATAGGAGAGTGACAGATGAGGGGATGGATAAGATGAGGAAGGTAAGCAACAATTGTAAAGAAGCATGAATACAATGAATGGTGGATTACGGGACAATGGATGTTAAATGATGATGTTGGCTATTTCAGATATAAAGGAAACTGTGCGGGTGGGTGGGGGGAATTGGAGCAGGTTCCACTTAGTTTGGTTTACAGTTTGATTTGACATTTTAAGAATTGTTGTTGGTGATTTCAGTTAAGTGTATGGTAGATTTATAGTAGGATATTTATTATTACAAATTGATAACCTAACATAAACAGAGAAAGCTAATTGATTGAGATGCGTATGAGTGTGTGTTTCGTCCATCTTTACTTGCTTGGTTTTCTGTAAATAGAACAGCTTTGCTTTCAAATGCAAGGCTGTTGTGTATTTGATAGCAAGTGTGTGTGTATGTGTGTGAGAGAGAAAGAGAGAGAGAAGGAGAGAGAGAGAGAGAGAGAATACATTAATTTTGTATGCCTTCATAGATATAATGCCATCTGAACTAAAAATGATGACATTGTTTATATTGTCTAGTAATCAAATGTCCTGCATTTCAGTGGAGGTCAACGGAATGAAAAATACTTGACTTGTAAAACAAATGAGGTTTGGTGACAGGAAGAGCATCCGGCCACAGAAATTTTACCTGATTAAGTTTCATCTAACCCATGCCAGCATGGAGTAACGGACCAAAAAAATAATGATGATGATGATGATGCAAATGCAGACATGGTAGGACATTGCCTTGAAGAAATTTTAGTTTAATGAATTGATTGTAATACTTATTGTTTTTTAAGCCTGGTACTTATTTTATCAGTCTAATTTGCGAAACCATTAAGTTACATGGAGATAAACACACCAACACTGGTTTTAAGTGGTGGCTGGACACACACACAGAGAGGCTTCTTTCAGTTTCTGTCTACCAAATCAAGTCACAAGCTTTGGTCAGCCTAAGGCTATAGTAACAGACACTTGCCCAAATGCCACATAGTGGGACTGAACCCAGAACCATGTGGTTGGGAAGCAAACTTCTTACCACATATTTTTGATATTGGAAAATTTTCCCAGGATTCCTATGGATATTGTATAATTAGACAACTTTGCTTACACTATTTAATTAGTTATCTGTTTCCCATCTAGAAAGACCAGGGCAGGCTTGACAGTGAACTAGTCTTAAAACATTGCTTATACATAGTGGGAATCTATGAGTAGAAATCAAACTATTCAGACTGTGAACTGACAGTTTAAATACATAGATGCAGGTGTAGTTAAAAAGTTCATTTTACAATCATATGGTTTCAGGTTCAACTCCACAATGTGGCACTCAGGGCAAGTACCTTCTACTATAGCCTTGTGTTGCACTGAAATTAAATCTGGTAGATGGAAGCTGTATGTTAATGTTTACTTTTCTATGGTTGCATGGGTCAGACAAAATTAAGTCAAACAGATTTTTTAAGAGCAGATGCTTTTCCTGCTGCCAACTCTCACCAGCGTCCAAGCATGGTAAAATTTTGCTTTCAGCTAAACACAGTTTTACAAACGATTTTATGCTTGTGTCCTTTCTTTACAATTAGCTGGCAACATCAAGTAAGACGAAATTCAAGATGTCACACAGTATTTCAGGGCCTGAAGATTACACATGCACAAGGATGTGAGGGTGGAAGCACCCCCATGAAATATCACAATGACACTACTTGGGTAGCAGTCACATTGCTTATGTCCCACAGAAACAAAATGTCCAATGGCTTGGCAGTTTGATAAACAAAAGCATGAAGTAAAGTACCTTACCTGAAAACAAATATGAGTTGGCTTTAGGTAGAGCATTTGATCATAGAAATACTTTGTCAAGAAGTATCCTTCAACAATTGCTAGCATGTAAAAAGTGGATGCAAAACTGATGAATGGTGATAATGACAGTGGAAACAAGCCAATGGAAATATTTTACTGTTCTGGTTCAAATCCCAGTGCAATATTCACATTATTTCTAATCAGTATAGCATTGATAAAATGATTATCAATAAGACCAACTGATTATAACATCATCTTCACACATGTGGGTAGATTATATCATGTATATCATTTAAGGAAAATAACTGAACTATTGATATAAACAATACATATCCTGAAACATTGTTAATAGTTGTTTCTAATTAAAGTACAGGACAGAATTTTTTTAAAGGAAGGGTTAGTCAATATCATTGATTCCAGTACTTCACTGGTACTTCATATTTTTCCCAACACTAATGGTCCTACCAATCCACTGCTCTCTGAAATTGATAACAAATATGCTTAACCCTTTAGCATTCATATTTATTTCTTTATTGCCCACAGGGGGCTAAACATAGAGGGGACAAACAAGGACAGACAAAGAGATTAAGTCGATACATCGACCCCAGTGCGTAACTGGTACTTATTTAATCGACCCCAAAAGGATGAAAGGCAAAATTGACCTCGGCAGAATTTGAACTCAGAATGTAATGGTAGATGAAATACCGCTAGGCATTTTGCCTGGCGTGCTAACTATTCTGCCAGTTTGCCACTCTCCTTTAGCATTCATATTACTCTGTTAAATGTAATGCTTATTTAGTTTAACTGTTTTGAATTAATTATGCATTATCTTGAAGTTCTGAGATCTTGATGATATCATTGTTTATTTTAGATTCACATTATAGGGTAGGTGTGAGAGGCAGGATCTGGTCAGATTGAACATAAAAGGTCAAATATTTGGGTTGTATATAGCCAGTATACATGCTAAAGGGTTAAAAGAAAATTTAAAATCATCATAAAAGCAATGCTGAGTAAAAACAAAAAAAAAAATGAACACAACCACCATTTGTTACTTGGATCACTTACCTGTATATCCTCATTAAGACGTTTTCCTATCATACTGTCCAATAATTTGCTTGGCTTCAGCTCCTGATAACGCATTTGAATGGCTGTCATTCGACTTTCTTGGCAACCGAAGCTGTTGCTGAAAGCTTCTTCTATTATCATTGTCATGTTTGGAATGGTTTCATCCTCACTTCTACGCAAATTATTCAAATGGTGTCCACTAATGCTTGCACCAGCAGCATTATCATGAGCTGCAGATGGCAAAGTCATCACATGGTCAGCAGATGACCGATAACTGAGCCGTTCTTGTTTGACTACAGTTAAACTAGGGGATGTCGTGTCAGGTATCTGCTGTTCCATTCGATGCCAGGGAGTAGATGTCATATTACAGGATAGATTCACCGGTTCTGGAGACACAGTCTCCTTAGGTGACAGATTATTGAAACAGCTGTCACTGTCCTTCACCTCTTGCTTGATGTGTTTACTTGGCTGAATACTATTACAGCTCTCCTCTTGTTCAGAAATCATGTAGGGTCGCTTTTTAATTGGACTTCGATTCACCGGTTTGTCATGCTTGAAAGTCTTACGCAGATCTAATGAAGTGTTGGCTACGATTACAGATGGCTGTGTAGTAGTAGTTATAGTACTGACAGTTGTGGACAGAGCGCGGTCAGTGTGCTTGTTGACAACAACTGAGTTGGTGCTCACCGGGTTCATAAGCTGCACTGACGACGTTCGATTTATATAGGAGTTATGAAAGCGTTGTGTTGAAGGAGATACTGTAGTGATTGCATGGGAAGTTGGCCGAATATCGGTGCTGGGTTTCAATACAAACGAGGATTGTTGAACACCAAATGAGACACTAGAAGGAATACTTAAGATAGAACTAACAATCGACTGTACAGCAGGTTTGTGCGCTGTTGAAGGAACAGATATAGGACTGCGTTCAACGGCAATGGATTTGGGATAAGGACTGTCATCAACAGGCTCAGGTAACTTTGAGCCCTCATCAGACTCAGCATCTGATATGTTAGTGATATGAGAATTATCTCCATTAGCAAGTAGTTTATGCTCTTCAACTGCCATCTTAGGGACACAAGTGCTGACAGCTCTGTTCTTCAGAAGAAGGGAAAGCGCAGTGACAGAAGATCTGTTGACAGAGTTTGCCTCTGAGTCAATAGGTATGGATGATGTGACAGCAGCTGTTGAAGAAACTAGAGGTGACAGATCTGAGTTGCTGGGGCTGGGAGCTTGGACAAATGCTGGTAGCATCTCAGGAGTCATCTCTGACTGTAAGCTTAATAAACCATGTAATGCTTGTTGAGTCTGAGTATCTTCAATTGTCTTTATCATCTCTCGCATCTTTCGAGAACGCCGGCCAAGTTTGGCAGCTGCAATGGAAACAGAGAATACAATTAGATAATGACAAAAGTGGTCTGAGCTATTTTTAATCATTGGAAGAATAAATCAAGACAACTTTGTACATGTAACATATATAATAACATGTCATGTTTTTTAATTATGTATAAGTTAAAAATAAAGCTGAGTGTGAAATAGGATCAGCTTTACATTTAGTCTTCAATGATTAAACAAAGAAAAAATACATTTGCTAAAGGATGAAATTTCAGCATTTCCATCAAGGAACCATGATTAAACTAACCTGTTCTCGACATGCCCAATGCCAAACATTTCTGCAGACGGCAGTACTGACAACGGTTCCTTGTTTGCACTGTTATTTCACAGTTCTTATTATAAAAACACTTCTTCCGAGTTGGGTCACCAATATCTTGCAAAGCACGTCTAAAAAATCCCTAATAAATGATAAAAACAACATAAGAAGCAAATAAACAGAAGTATATTATGCATGAATGATAAATTTCATTTTCTATCATCTTTGACATTTAATCCAAGCAAATATTTCTAAATGTCTGTACTTTGGTGGTTTCCAAGAAAACTGAGCCAAGATGAATAGTTTGTGAGAGCCACACAAGCTGTGTCAAATGAGGCACTGGCAAAAATGAATATTGGAATGAAATTAATAAGGAATTTAGCTCAATTTGTAATCATATTTTCTGGAAATACACTGCCTTTGTTTCAGTTAACTTTGAAAATAAAAACAAGTTTAATGAATTGTTTTGTTGTTATTAAACTGTTATCTGGAAACTAAATGAACATGAAATTTTCAAGGAAGCTTTAATTTAGGTAGCTAAAAATCATGTAGCTTGTAATCATAGACCCAAGGAGAGTCTTAGGTGGGTTGGTATCCAAAGCATTAATTTACAAACAGGTGATCATCAGGGCTCAGATCTCAGCACCTACTGTTTATTAATAGGTCTCCAACCCAGTAATAAAGGAGTTTAACTGACTACCAGTAGACACTCTTATATGCAGATGTAGTTCTCATAACAGAATCAGATAAAAAAAAAAATTAGAGGAAAACTTCTAAACACACAAGTGAAAGCAGAGAATCAGAAGTAAATCTAGCAAAGAGAAAAGTTTTAGCTATCAAGGAAGATTACAAATTCTGTTACTATTTGGAAAGTGGCTTTGCTAAATATTCAGAAAACATAGGATAGAATTCATTTTAGTCATTTCTGCAATAATGCCAATTTTCACAATAATCTGACCACAAGTAAAGACGCTATGAACATTTGAATAAACAACTCTTTTTAAGGTATTTCTGCTTGCTGAGAAATGAACTCATATTCTACATGTACATTTACCATTTCATCACATACTAAAGTCAAATAAAAGAAGACGGCTCTACATGGTGGCTTTAAAATAAGCAACCAATTTAACCTCATATCATACCTTACCATAAAAAAAGGAGAGGGTGGAGTTATATTGGATAATGTAGTCCTAACATTCACTAAGTCTGAAAAGATGGTAGGAAGATAACAGTTGGAATTCTTTTGATCATAGGTCTGTGTCATTAAGGCTAAACAACATATACAAAAACAGAAAAAAAAGACAATAGTTCAAGGAAACTGTAATGTTTATGTTTACAGAGATATCCTCTAATGACCCTTTGCAGTACGCTATGTTGGTGTTTATCTCCAATAGATCTGATGTAAATGAGAGAAACCTCTCTTTAAATGGTATGCCAACCAATTTATAATAGGTAACCTTATCAATAGGTAGTGAACTGGTATAGTCATTAGAATATTGGATGGAATGCTTGCAGTATATTTGCTCTAACTTTCTGTTCTGAGTTTAAATCCCTCCTGTCACCACACACACACACACACACACACACAGAGGTTTGACAGTGAGATAAGAAGTTTGATTGCCAACCACATGGTTTTGGGTTCAATTCCATTGCATGAGAATCTTCTACTATAGCCTCAAGCTGACCAAAGCCTTGTGAGTGGATTTGGTAGATGAAACCACTATGTGTGTGTGTGTGTGTGTGTGCACGCGCATGCATGAGTCAGATACATGCTTGCATGTGTATGGAAGGGAGAAAATCAGGTGTAGTGTTGGTGAATCTCAGGAAGCATGGAAGTTTTGAAGGATGCAGTGTTGGTTGTGGGTAGAATGGGTTGAAAAATTTATGGCATCATATTCTTGTCTACTTGAAAAAAATGAAATTTGTGTATATTTCACTGATGGCTACACAGTATCTCAGAGAAAGATACTAACACCTTGCATTTCTTTACATCACTATGGCAAGTTTTGGTGCCATGAAAACAAAAACATCCAGAACATGTAATGTGGTTGACTTTAGGAAGGGCATCCAACTGCAGAAATCATGTCAAGGCAGACTTTGGCATACAATGCAGTCCAACTTGTCAGAACTTGTTAAACTGTTCAACCCAAACCAACATGGAAGTAGGATGTTAAATGAAGATGATGAAGAAATGAACAAAAGTATTCAAAGAGCTGTGTCATAAAGTAAAGAATTATTATCAAATAAAACTATGCATATGTGCATGCATGCAGACACACACACAAACACACAGGTGTGTACATAGTTTTTAACTGATTTCAGCCCAGCACTAAAAAATCTCTAATTCATGTGTAACTTGAAACTAAGTTGCTACCTTGTTGCCATTTTCTTTTCTTTCTTTCTTTCTTTCTTTTCTTTTTTTTTTGTTTGAAAATTCTTAAATTCTTACCTTGCAACCTTCACATGCCAACACGCCATAATGGATTCCAGATGATTTATCTCCACACACCAAACATTTCAGATAAGATTGCTTGGAATTGTCTGATACTGAAAATACCAAAGAAGATGAGAGAAATTATATAGAAATATATTTGTGTGTATGTATGTATATGAAGGTGTGTGTATATGTGTCTCTGTGTATGAGTATGTGTGTGAAAAGAAAAAAAACAAAAGAAACATTCATTAATATCTGCAGTCATTTTGTATGATTGTTAATTGTAATTAATTATGGCAGATTATTACACATTCTATCAAGAAGAAACATTAGAATTTGAGGAAAATGTCGGAATTCTGTTTTAGCACAAGTCAATTCAGTGACGACAAAGAATGAAATATGTTGTGGGAAAAAAAATTCCAATTTTTTGGGGCAGGGCTTTTTCATTAAAAAATGTTAAAACTCCACAGAACAAGGTTAATAAACAAGAACATATTCCCAATATAACTCCCCGACAGAGAGCAAGGTTAGTAAACAATAGATGTAAACAAGAATACATTCCTGATAAAAATAAGTTGGAATCTTCAGATGTATTACGGGTGTGAAGCTTGTAACTTATTTGTTTTTACAAGTTCAAAAGCAGCTAAAAATATAAAACAAGATTCACAAGCATTTTTTTTGTCCAATAAGTTAACCCTCTTGATACCATCCTGCCAGAAACCACACTGAATTATATGAAATAAAAGTTTGTTGTAAAATGATCTGAAATATGGTAACAAAGAGTTGAGAGAACGAGTAGTACCCTTCTGCAGGATTCCCAGACTAATATTGATGAAATTAGCCTTAGTGTGTGTGTGTGTGTGTGTGAGTGTGAGAGAGAGAGAGAGAGAGAGAGAGAGAGAGAGAGAGAGAGAAAACGAACACAAGATATTTTCAACAGTGTGAAGCCATGATAGTTTTTAAGTTCATATTATGAACAAATGGTGAAACTGCAACAAGCTCAAGAACCAGATTTAATTCTCTGGACAGTATCCCCATCAGGAAGGAAAGTGGATATTTGTGGCAATGTTAAAACAAATACATGCAATAAAAGTTACAGTATATAGATGAGGGTGCACCTCTGGTTGACTTATTAGAAATATGTAGCTAAGTTGGTTGACTTATTAGAAATATGTAGCCAAGTTGGTTGACTTATTAGAAATATGTCACCAAATTTCCCTCAGATCACAACTTGCCATCTTAAAAGTTGATGGCTGCAAATGGAGTGTCTTTGATCTTAAGTGTGCTCAATGAGAGATAACCTGGAGCTAAACATGTCGACCAAAGGCATTAAAAAATCATGTTGTTGTTGTTCGTAGTGGTGTGGTATTAAACTTATATGGTATGATAAACTTACACAACACAGGGTGCTCACTCAGTGTTTAACAAACTAACTTTACTACAGTGGGTAAACTGTAAATTTATGCTGTAGAAAAATTGGCATACATAAATTTGTATAGATTGACATTACTTTGCTTTTATAAATTTCATCAGGAAGGTGAGTATCAAAAATGGGGACCACTGACTGGAAAACTACATACAAACATCACTGCTTGTAAGATGACAGTTTTGTTTACAATTAGCATGCATGTTAAGATAAGGTCTCTCACACACGTGCATGCACGCAAGGGGTTTCTTTTCAGTTTCTATCAAATATGTTCTCTAACAAAGCCTTGGTTAGTCCAGAGCTATAGCAGAAGACATTTGTCCAAGATACATATAATGAGATTGAACCCAAAACCCCATGGTTGCAAAGAGAACTTCTAAACCACATAACCAAACATGCCTCTATAGTAGAAATACCCCAGGGTGTTGCACAGTGGAACTGAACCCAAAATAACATGGCCACAAACAAATTTCTTAAAACTGTAATAAATTTTTATTCAAATATCTATTTGTCAGAGAAATTTCTTATACTGACTGAATAAAAAACATTTTACAATTAAATGTTAGTAACTCTTGGTGTACAATTTAAAAACTACTGTAAGTATACAATAATTAGAGAATTTCTCCCATACACATACATTTTTCAAAAATGACACATCCAATATGACTGACAAAACAAACACTGAAGAAGAATTTTAAGATTTTCTCTGTTAGAATACAGAAAATAAGTGAGAGAAAATGTTCTAACTCTCATATAACAAGCACAGGCAGACATTAATATTCCTCATGTCAAAACTAGTGAAAATGAAATTAGAGAGAAAGAACTTTAATCAATGCCAAGTGATACTTATATCACAGTTTTCAGTACCTACACAAAAATTAGACAAAGATAAGATGTATATTTTAAACTCTTTTGATACCAACTTTCCCAAGACTGTATTTGATAGCATCAAAGACATGTGGCAAATTAGATGCATTCCAATGTCAGCAGTGTATGTCCAGGGAAAATGATTTTAAAAAATGATTTTAGGGTATTAAAGCATGTAATATAGGCCCAACTTTACATACAGGATCAGGAGATATCTTTTTGAAAAAAAGTGCGCCTTGTATATACCATCAAATGTAGTACATTAAATCTTTACAACAATATTTCAAGTTAATTCACATACCAAAATTCCAGATAAATAATTACAAAATAATTTTATTAAATTCATCATCATTTTAAAAATTCATTGTAACAAAATCATATTTCAAAGGAAATATGATAACAAAAGAATTAATATAGTTAATATATGCAATATTGTCAGTGATAAAAATGAAATGGTCAGGTATTATGGAAAAAATATGGAAAGAATGGATCAAAACAGGATGAACAATGCGAAACTTTGATCTTAGGTAAATTTATGTGGAAAAGATGTGTTTCAACTGTATCTTGTGGTTAACTTCTTGAATATTTAAAATTTATAGTAAATCAAAACCTTCTGGTAGTGATCCAGCCTCATCAAGATTTTGATTTCTTATTTGTTGTATGAATTCATTTTCTATACTACTCATTTATTATTATCATTATTAAAGTGGCAAGCTGACAGAATCATTAGTGCATCCAACAAAATACTTAGCAGCATTTCTTCTGGATCTCTATGTTCTGAGTTCAAATTCACCTGAGGTTGATTTTTGCCTTTCATTCTTTCAGGCTTGATGAAATAAGTACCAGTTGAGCACTGGGGTTGATGTAATTGACTGGTGCCTTTTCCCCCCAAGTTTCAGGCCTTGTACCTATTGTAGAAAAGATTATTATTATTATTATTAAAGGTGGCAAACTGGCAAAAATCATTAGCATGCTGGGCAAAATGCTTAGCAATATTTTGTCCACCTTGACTTCAAATTCTGCCAGGGATGACTTTGCCTTTCATCCTTTCGAGGTTGATAAACCGAGTACCAGTGAAACACTGGGGGTCAATGTAATTGACTAGTCCCCTCCCCTAAAATTTCAGGCCTTGTGTCTTTAATAGAAAGGATTATTATTATTAGGATAGTGAATTAGCAGAATCATTAAAGCATTGAAATAAATGGTCTGCAACATTTGTTCCAACTCTTTACATTCTAAGTTCAAATCCTACCAAGGTTAACTTCAATTTTCATCCTTTCTAAAAAACGTATCAGACAAGTACTTTAATTGAAACAAAGATAGATGGTAACAAAAAGGTTAAGGAGATCCAGAGGAAAATAAATTATGGTAAGACTTAAAGAATATGACAGCTTCATCTATAAACTACAACAAAGGACAGATTCTCAGAGCAACTGTCATTATAACAACTGTCATAAAATAAACCACTGTCAGTGGAATTTAAAATGCTGATTCACTTTCAGATAGATATATTACCTGCAAGAGAAGCTAATTAATGCCAGGTTCATATTTTATATATTGCATTTCATACAGATTCTATAAGATCTTCAATCTTCAGCTGTTGACAA
>NC_042998.1:85258515-85268515 GCF_006345805.1 Octopus sinensis
AAAAGGTGTGCTAGAAAAATTTTAAGTAATGTATGCATACATGGATCTGTGTGCGATCCTCATTTAGAAACTTGACAGTCCTGATTGAACAGACCTCTAAGATCAAAGGCATTCCAGCCTGCCTTCTTTTAAGATGGGGGTGTGTGATTTGAGGTGAACTGGGTTGCTATTTCTAGCATGTTACGAAATTACACAGTGACTCCCTTACAGGGTTTGCTTCTGTGTCACTGAAGTAATTAATGCATGTCCACAGAAATTTATGTAATAATGGGTATACAACATACATACATATATGTAAAATCACACACATGTATACACACAGAATGTATACATACAAAACACACAAACATAGAATACACACACACACACAAGGGGGTCCTGAAAATTTCTTGGCTTTGGGTAAAAGAAAATATAATTATGATTTTATCCAACGTATTTCCCTCTCAGTTTCACACACTTATTGCTGTTGGCCTTCAGGTTTTCTAAGCTCTGTAAAAGAACTCAGAAGGTGGGGCCTCCAACCAGGCCTTTTGTGATACCCTTAAAGCCAGGAACTTTTCAGAACCTCCTTGTGTGTGTGTGTGTGTGTGTGTGTGTATAGATAGATAGATAGATTCTATACACTAAAAACTGCATGTACAGAGCAGACAATGTATTCAAAAACTATATATATATATATATATATATACAGAAGCTGTATGTATGTGTTATGCATATATATATTCTATACACTAAAAACTATATGTGCAGAGCAGACAATGTATTCAAAAACTAAATATACAGAAACTCTATGTGTGTGTATATAGTCATAGTAATACTTATGCACAAATAAACTCACTAAACCACAAACACACACCTTTGCATACATACAAAATAGAGATATGCATACACACACACTCAAAGTGTAACTGATAAACTGAATACATACACACACATCTATGTGCACATAAATGTACAATGTTCAAGCTATAATATTCATCTAACTACTAAAAAAAAAATACAAACAGGCAAAAACGATGTGTATGCACAAACAATTTAGGCGCCTACCACCACAGCACAGACATGAAATAAAAAGACCATCCACCCAAGTGTACATGCCCACAATTTAAGAGAATGCTAACACAGACAAAAAATGCGTAAGTGCACAAGAGTACATGTGTATATATACAATTTTTAAGAGCATACTAACTGAAAAATGCGTGCACAAGTATATGCGCATACAATTTAAGAGTATGCCAACACAGAAACATGCATGTAAATGTGCACAAAAGATACACAATTTATGATCATACTAGACTGACAAAACCAAGAATATATATGCATCAGTGTATGCATATACAATTTATGAAGTAATGCAGTCAAAATCATGCATATGTATGCATGAGTGTATGCACACAATTTAAGAGCAAAATAATGCACATACACACCTTAGGTTCACATTTACAAAGACAAGTATTATGTATATATATATATATATATATATATATATATAGTAAGAGAATGGATGTATACACACATACAATTTAAGTGCAAAGTAATGCAGACAAAATCACGCACAATGTATGTGTATGTGTACGCAAATACAATTTAAGAGCAAACAGATGAATAACATGTGTATGCAAACTACATACACAATTTAAGAACACTAATACAAACAGCATGCATATATATGCAGGTGTGTGTGCACAATAATTTAAGAGCAGACAAAAAGATGCATGAGTTCATGGGTGTGCATACACAGTTTAAGAATTCATTTATACAAAGAAATACATGCATCCTTTGGGGTGCAAGAGTATGCAAGTAGACACAATTTAATAGCAGACAAAATCATGCATGCTTGTATGCATGGCTTTATACCAAATATATAATCATACAAATAGTGCAATGCTATATACCCTTCTCAGTTATATACAGATTCATTTATACACTCCTGCATACATTAGCACGTACACAGTCATGCAGACACACATACACGTATGCAGATACACTCAATGACACACATATACTTGCAGACAAATACACACATACACAGAGACATTTATGCAGACACATGAATGCAAACAGCATGCACAACTACACACACATACTGTAGTTGCAGATGCCTATGCTAAACCATGGTGAAAACTGCACTAACAAAGTCAATACTGTATTTGTATTTAGTATGCAGCATGCTCCCCAGAGGTATTTTCCCTCAGCCATATTGTTTAATAGTGGCAATTACTCAATACAACAAACTACATGACTGCTAACCTAAATCCCCTCTTGGTGCACCCACCTTATCTGTTAGTGTGACCGTCATGTATTTAATCCCGCAGAGCCCTCCCGACCATAATAAAACATTTTGTTTAAACACTTTTTACCCAACCCTCGCAGGAAATTCCTACCTTCTATTCCCCTCACTCTGCTCTAACTTCAAGTCTGCTACAATTCAAATTACTGAACACATCAAGAGAACAACTGTACTAGCAGTTATCATCCCTACTCCCTAGTTAAACAGAACCTAAAAGGGACTGTGTGTATCTTTCTTCCTCTTGAATTTTTTTGGCAGAAATATTACAGCATCAGAAGAAATGGTTAGCAGTGATTTGTCCTTATAAGTTCTGAGTTCAAATTCTGCCAAGGCCAACTTAACCTTTTCAGCCTTTCAGAATAAATAAAATAGAGTACCAGTTAAATACTGGGGGTTTGATATAATTGATTAATCCTCTCCTACTAACAGTGCCGGCCTTGTGACCAAAGTTAAAAAGAATTATTATTGCTATTATTATTATTATCATTATTATTAAAACAATGACCTGGTAGAATCATTAGCATACCAGGTAATGTGCTTAGCAGCTTTTCATCTGCTTTTGCTCTCAGTTCAAATTCTTCCAAGGTTGACTTTGCCTTTCATCTTTTTGGGGTCAGTAAAATGAATACCAATTGAGCACCGGGGTCAATGTGATTGACTTATCTCCTCCCCCAAAATAGTTGACCTTCTGCTAAAATTTGAAACTATTATTACTTTCATCGTCAGAGCAATGGATGGGTAGAATTGTAAAAGTATCGCTAAAAATGTTTTTTGGCCTTTGTTTTGACATTGCGTTCTGTGTTCAAATCACACCGAAGACAATTTTGCTATTTATTGTTTCAAGGTTGATGAAATAAAGTACCAGTCATGTATCAGGGTCAATTTAATGAATTACACCCCTTCCCTCAAACTACTGCTCTTGTGCTCAAATTAGAAACAATTATTTTTATTGTGGCTGTTGTATGCAATGAACAAACAGGAAAATAATTATATTTTACCATTATTTACTTGTAAAAAGTGATTGGTTTATTTTACAAACAAAAAGCTTTAGAAAATTTGAGCATCAAATCTATTACTCTGGTGTGAAAAATACAAGGTTAGTCTAAAGATATTTTCCCCATCATTGTTTACTAGTGTTTCAAGATAGCCAACTCTGAGGGAGCAGGAAGAGGGACTAGCCACAAAGGTGGTAGCAATAAATATGCACCCAAAGATGTTTTTAAAAATTCTGTTGTAAACAAAGCAAAAACAAACTTCAAAAATAAATAGAAAAAATGGCAATTCAAACAAATACTTTAGTAAATACAAAGTTTTACACTTTATAAAACAAATAAGGTAAAATGCTAAAAATTAACAAAAGGCAACCATATTAACTGTATATCTTTTGCTGGCATAGTGAGTCAGAGAGAAACACTGGATAGGAGTCAACTTCAGAAAAGGTTATATAAGTAAAGAATTATGTCCCAAAAGACAATGTCCTCTTAAGGAAACAGCTTTTCTTTTAGATAGATTACATTGAAAACTCCATGGTTCTAGATCTTACAAGGGTCAACAGCAGAAACAGCAAAAATACCAGTAAGCTTTGGGGGTGAAAATCATGGCAGCAAAGCTAAGGACAGCCAGAATGGAAGAAATCAACTGATGCCCAGTGACAGAAGCCAACAAAGAGGTAGAGTATCAAAAAGCTGAAGAGTCTCTGACCCTAGCACAAAACCGAACAGAGGCTATAACAGCAGTGACATCTCATTATTTTGTGAATGTGGGAGGAAAGACTGGAGAAAGATGACAAACTCTGTGTGTGTGTGTGTGTGAGAGAGAGAGAAGCCTAGATCATCGACAAGAGAAACACATGAAGAAAAGGCTTCTCCACCAGTATACTTCACTATAATGAGGGTTCACATGGGGATGCTAATTTGCATGATTTGGCAAGATCAGATTTCCTAAGGATCAACATTGCATGTCATCTCTCTGAAGCTGGTAAAAATTTAGTACCAGTTAAGTACTGGGGATGATAGTATTGACTTATACCTTCTCCTTAAAATTGCTGACCTTCAGAAACCATTCTTTTTATTATTATTAACAGTAGCACTATCATGTTATTGGCCTGTCAAGCAGTACTGCTAGGCCTCACAAGGCAAAAAAAAAAAAAATTCTAGCAGTTGCAAATTAGGTTTAATAAGATTTAAAATATCTGTTTTTTTAAATTTTATTATTTCAAGTTTATACTTCATAAATATCCATTAAAAAAATGAATAAATGTAAACATTTGCTCTATTTAAGTCATACTTCAAATAGGGCATATAGTATTACAAAGTGAGTGAGTGTGTGAACAATGTCCTCATACATGCTCTATTTAGTTATATTGTGAGCTGTTATAAGGAAGAGAATTATAAACATCTGGGTTGTTAATTTGCTAGCTTCACTGGTTTAATGGCCCTCATGTTATATTTTCTTTTGTCACAGGCAGACTGCTGTGTTTCTGGCTAAGAAACTTAAATCTTAAAACCTTCAGTCCACTTAGCCACAAAATAGGTACCACAGGAAAAGTAAGTTCACAGCTGTACTTACTGTGTCAGCACTAGTGAACTGATGGGTGTTTTTTTTTAATTAACACATGATATTATCCTGTAACCTTCAATGGCTCATTTGGGTCACCATCTCAAGATTCATAGTAATGTTGTAGTTCATGGACAAATCAGTCTAGCACAACCCAACAATTTCTAAGTTACTGACTGACAACAGCCAGAAATTGTAGGTAGAAGAATGAAGGGAAAGGTTATGGCTCCACTAGGAATTGATTTTGCATTAAAGATTCAGATTATCAAGAGCTTCCCCCACCATACCCTACAGTATTTACATTCACTGAAGTTCTTCAAGAGAGGAAGAGATACCAACCTGTATAAGACTGCTCCTAGTTCTATGAAATAAACTTCCTGCTTTAGAGTGATCTAAATTAAAACCGTCCATCAAAATTTCATGTTAATTTGTTTCAAACATTAGCTTAATAAGCATAATACTAATTCATAGTTCCTTTGTTGGCCCCTAACATATTTGTTGATTTGAAAATGAAAGCCACATGTTTAAGTGTTAAATCTTGGTGGCAAGGAGGAGAGAATATCCAAAATATGTCTTCAGCTGGAATACTGAACAAACAATTTGTAATTAGCTTAACATCATGTCACAAGTTTTTACAAAAACAGAGTTGACAGTGAGGAGGAGGTAGGGTTGTCACCAAACAATAACAAAAACAACAGTTTCAGCATTTAAGTATATAGGTGCAAGTGTGGCCATGTGGTAAGAAGTTTGCTTCCCAATGACATACCACATGGTTCCAGTTCAGTCTCACTGCATGAACCTGGGCTGACCAAAGCCTTATGAGTAATTTTCATAGACAAAAACTGAAAGAAGCTCATTGTGTATACATGTGTGTGTGTGTGTGTGTGTGTGTGTGCATGCATATATACATAATATATATGTATATCTGTGTATTTGCGTTTGTCCCGTACAACCACCCAACAATCAGTGTTGGTTTGTGTGTGTGTGTGCTCAAAATTTAGTGGTTCTGCAAAAGAGGCCAACAGGATAAGCACCAGACTTAAAGAGAATATGTATTAGGGTGAAACCCCTTGGAGGAGATGCCTCAGCATGGCTGCAGTCCAATGACTGAAACAAGTAAAAGATTTACATTGGCTGCAGATGGAAAGTTTACTGGCTTCAGAATAGAAAAATACAAAATCAACATCAGTAGAATTTGAATGCAGAAGTCTGAGACACCAAAGAAATAATAATAAAATATCCCATCTGCCATTCTCTAATTCCAATTTGTCTGTCTCTACTAGTGCCATCAGTATTTTTTTTATTCTTTTCTTTTACTTGTTTCAGTCATTTAACTGCAGCCATGCTGGAGCATGGCTTTTTAGTTGAAGAAATCGACCCCAGAACTTACTCTTTGTAAGTCTGGTACTTATTCTATTGGTCTCTTTGCTGAACTGCTAAGTTACAGGGATATAAGTACACTAACATCGGTTGTCAAGTGATGGAGGTGGTGGGGATAAACACAGACACAAAGACACATACACATAACAGGCTTATTTCAGTTTACATCTACCAGATCCACTCACAAAGTCTGGTCAGCCTGAGGCTATAGAAGACACTTGTCCAAGGTGCCATGCACAGCCATGCCTGTGCCTAGAAGAGATTCTTTTTTAAAATTGCTTTTAAGTGCCATCCTTCAATAAAAAAAAAAAAGAAAAAAAAAACTAATATATAAATAAATGTAAGCTTAAGTGAAAACAGGAAAATGAAGGTAATATTACCATTTTTAATTTGGAAAAGAAAAATAGAAAATAAATACTTTCTTAAATTACAGGGCATCTTAGTTACAAAGCGTTCTCCATGAAAAGTGACAAGCATATGGGTGTGGCTGTGTGGTTAAGAAGTTTGCCTCATAATCATGTGGGCTTCAGTTCAATCTCACTGCATAGCACCTTGAGCAAGTGTCATATACTATAGCTCTGGGATGACCAAACCTTTGTGAATGGATTTGGTATATGTAAACTGAAAGAAGCGTATCATAAATGCATGCATGTACGTATATGCGTATGCACCTGTGTCTCGAAATTATGTTACAGTTTTAAACAATCACCACTGTCATACAGGTGTTGATGTAAACAGCTGAAAAAATTTTTTACCTGCTCTTTTGAATTGCTCTTATTATTAGTCACTGTAAAATGTGAAGGTATGTGCCTATCAATTAGGGTGCTAAGTTTGTGGTTATCAGTTTCTAAGACATGGGGCAGTGGATTGAGTCCTTGAGCAAGGTTCTTCTTTTCACATTGCCTCAGTTTACTTAGCTGAAAATAATCTCCAGCCTAGTGCTGGTGGAGCTCATTTTCTCCCCTACTGTGAGTCAAGGGTGAGGGAAACAAGATGCTTATATCTACTCACTACTATACAGCCCCACATTACCATCTCAAATGTGGAAAGGACATAAGGTCATCTTAGATGGCTGGGCACTACATCGGTTATGACAACGAGTGTTCCAAGATTGTTCAATGGAACAGCCTGCTCATGAAAGTAACATGTAGGTGGCTGAGCACCCACAGACACATGTACCCTTAATATCCTTCTCAGAGAGATTTGACATGAAACAGAATTTGATGAGGCTGGCCATTTGCTAGCTGTATGGTCTGAAGCAATGGACACAACATGCTGTCCCAAATTTTCTAACCACTAAGTCATGTGCCTTCACTAAAATATAACGAAATAAAAACAACATGGTCACGTCTGGAATGCCTTTGACCGTACATCTGATGCAGTGTTGATTTAACTCTAAATGACCAACACACCACTCACTGCCAGCCCCACCACCATCACCATTGTTATGTCTGTTTTTCCTATGCTGATATGAGTTAGATGAGACATGAGATGCCCTTCTGGGTGCTAAACCTAGTTTTCCAAGCCATGTGTTCCACTGGCCTTTTTATCAGCTGCTAGGACATGTTGGTTATGCAAGACAAAAAATGACACTGCTACTGAAATGGTGTGAACATGAAGACACACAAAACCGAAGACATACACACATGTATACATACAAATCTACAAGCTTTTTTTTCATTCTGTCTCTGTTTATTTTCTCTTATTCCTTTTTGTTGAAGCATGTAAGCTCGAAATGTAAAGGACTTTTTCATTTTCCTAAGTGTCAAACTAATGCTTGCTTGTTGTTTATACACCTGTCTTTATCTTTCGTTTTTCTATAAATTTCAACTATATATATATATATATATATATATGATATACATATACATGCATATGCACACATACATGTACACATACATATATATACATACACATATATACATTTACATACAGGCATATATATATATACATGTACATACATATACACATACATGCATATACATACATATCTATACACACACATGTATACATATACACATCCATATATATACATACATACACATATATACATATAAATGCACACACATCTATGATGGGCTTCAGTACAGTTTGTCTATCACATTTAGCCACAAGGCACCGAGTAACCTAAATCTATGGTTAAAAAACAAAAAATATAACTCAAAGTGTCATGCAGAGGAACTGAACCCAAAACCATATGGTTACAAGGTGAACTGCTTAACCACACAACCAAAATTCAGTACAATACCATCAACTATCGCAACAACTGCAATATGGAAATGTTACAACACCATAGCAACAACTGTGATATGGTAATATAACAACAGTATCATGGCAACAACTGCAATATGGTAATGTACCAACAGTATCATAGCAACAACTGCAATACACTATTGCAATGGCAATACTATAGAACAATATTACCATGGTAACAACTGCATTATGGTAATACATCTGCAGTAGCATGATAACAGTAACGACGGTGGGGAGGGGAATAAAAAAGCAATACCACAGCAGGAATAGTCATAGTAGGACAGTCCCTTCAAAATCACAACTAGTTATATTGTAAGGGATCTGGCACACATCAGTCACATATACACACACACGTATGTATACACACACACACACACACACACAGATATATATGTATACACACACACACACACACACACGATCATTATCATTTTAAGCCTGCTTTCTGTACAGACGTGTGTTTGATAGGTTGTGACAGCCAAAGTTAATTCTTGTTCAGAGTAACAGGTAGCAGGATCAAGTCTTGCTTATATTTTCCTTTTTTGAACTTCGTTTACAGCTTGATGCCTTTCCTGTCATCAACCATTTTAAAAAGAGGTTTCCAAGTCCTCAACAAGACAAGACTAAGGGTCATCTTGACCTTACATCCTCTCGACTTGAATACTAAGCACCACATACAGTGGACTAAGTGCATTTTACTGTGACAGCAGAACAAGTTTACTTTGTGTGCAGCAAGACAAAGGAGTCCTTACTACTCTACATTTTCTGTTAGTTCAAGGCATTGTGACCAATAGATCGAAGAGAAGGGAGAACATCTGTACACAATGACCTCTGGTAAAGATGAAGAAGAAATGAGAGTATAATATGGAAACAGAGAGAGAGAGAGAGAAAGAGAGTTGGGGAGGGGGAGTGATACTGCTAGATAGATTAATGAAAGAGTGGCTGCAATTGCAAGGTATAATGTGAGAGAAAGCAGATAATAGAAAACGGTAAATAATGAAACAAATACTAATAGTAGCTGCATGTTTGTTGGTAAGACAGTTTGATGGATGTCAATAACAAGTAAACTGAGCAAGTAGATGTGGTGGCTAGTAGAACAGAAGAAAGTTTGAATGATGGATAATTGTGGAAATGGGCAATGGTAAAAGAATGATGGATGGCAATGAGATGATATTGGAGAGAGGGAGTAATGGCTAGCATTAGAGAAGGTTAAATGGTGAAGTGTTGTATTGGATACCAAAACAGTTGATGCAAGCCCTCATTACTCAAATATCATGATGTGAAGAAGAGAGAGAGGTAGAGAAATACAGATGATGGTAGTGGGTGATTGAGAACAGACAGATATGAAATTATATCTTTAATTAATGGGAGTTAATAGTCCAGAGGGGAGTTATAGAGATGAGAGGATATTAAAATGCAAGGAGGGTTAGTAGAAGGAGACTTAACAGGCCCAAAATGAGTAAACTGCCCAAATGTAGATATATGTTGGATATCTTAGTTTCTACTACAGCCTCCATTTTA